>NW_018108351.1:25867-99379 GCF_000183805.2 Loa loa | reverse complement strand
AATATTTGTAATATGTACCTTGCGATATAATATTTGTAATATGTACCTTGCGATATAATATTTGTAATATGTACCTTGCGATATAATATTTGTAATATGTACCTTGCGATATAATATTTGTAATATGTACCTTGCGATATAATATTTGTAATATGTACCTTGCGATATTTAGATTCATTTTTCCAGAATTCTTGTACTCTTCTGTTTGGTATGGAATTACGATTAGCAAAATGCAAATTAATGTAAAAATGTAAAAAGTATCCATGTAAGTAAAATTTCCCCGCATAAGTGATAAAATTTCCGGTCATTAATGAATTGCATTATATGTTGTCACATCCACGCAATCTGATAAATTATTTTAAATTCGTTTAGAATTATTTCGATATTGGAGATATTAGATTACTATATGTTTCGCATTGCAGAAAAGAGACTATCAATAACTAAAGTAAAAGCTAATTGAGCTGCTCATAAATCTTCTAGGAAGAATATAAGTTGCCACTTAGTTATTGAGGATATCGGGTTAACTTGTAACAGTATTTTCTTCAACACTTCAGCATTGTCTATGCGGTTAATCGTTTAAACTGTATGCTGTGTGAGAAGGAATCAAAAAAATTTTTTAGAACTTTGACTTAAATATAAGTCCATTATTTTTGCAAGTACTAGTCACTTTTAGATTCAATTTTAATCTACCGTACGTCTATTTGTTAAACTGAATTCTTCAAATCATTGAAGATAATTCAATGATTATAACCCGAATAAACATGTATCTTTTTCAATTTTTATTAATGCGTTACTGGATAATAATTTGATGAAAAGAGCAGAAGTAATAATTTACCATAGTCTGACGTAAAATTCCCCAAGATGTTGTCTTTTTGCTACGGATATGGAGTATGCAACCAACTTACCATAGCAATATAAATAGTTAAAATTATTAATGAGATTATTGAACATCTTTATCGACCGGGAACACGAAGGGTCAAAAAATTGAACTTGGGTTTTGTTTTTTGTTAACTTGGATTTTTTTTTTACAATCAGCACTTCCAATTTTTGGCTTATGATTCATCGCTCCATGACTCACAAACTTTACTTCTTTTTGAGTAAATATCTCTTGTTGAACTTTAATGTTTGTCCTTTGATCACCACGATGTTTTATTCCAGCATGGTGCAAGTATTTGTACAAGATCAAAAGATAATATTACAGCTTCATTGTTATTACAAAAATTTCACTTATTTATGGTCATTATAATGGCTTTTTTTTCCTTCTTTTCACAAAACTGTGAATTATAATGGTGAGTTTCAGTTAAAAATTTAAAAGAACAGTAGCAAACGGTAAGTTCAATGTGCCGCAACGACTATTCTGATGTATTAAGTTCGGATTCTTGTTAAAATTAACAAAAAACATCTAGAAGCGCAAACAACTAATGAGCGGAAACAAGTTAAAATATCACTTCCACAAGGCACTTTTATGAAAACAATTATCTTATCAGTTTACAGATGCAAAATTGAGAATGTACTCAGCACTATTTCCAGAAAAAAACTTGAATATTTAGATTGATTAAACTAATCTTCAAGCCAATCCTACATATTTACATTGCTGCAAATTATAAACCTAAAGCTCTATTTTGAAGAACTTCCGAAAAATAGACTGAGTACATTGAAATAAATATCGAAATAAATTGCAGAGAACACACAGCATTAGATAAATTCTAACGTTTCAAAATTTAATTTTTCTAATTTATTGAGCAGGAAATGAAAATGAGATGTAAATTAAATCACTTTCAAAAAATTCACTTGGGCGAGAGGAAACCGACTGCTCAATCGGATTACTGTATCATATGAAACTATAAACTGCACTTTCATACCCCAACTTTTAATTAATATGATTCGGGAAATGAAAATCTTTGGACAAGTATGCACTTTTAAGTTGTACGAGAATTTATCAGCCTAATTGCAAAATATTAAAGTTAAGGAAAAAGGCACTTTGGAACCAATCAACAGAAAGTATTTAGACCATAGTTTCAAATTTTTGATTTCCGATCAGGCCAACCTTAAAACTGAAAAGTTAAACTATTCCATCCAACTGAGACAATGCTTGGGATACAGTAAACTAAAGAAGTGAGATAGAATCAATCTGAAATTGCTACCTTGACTCCTAGTACAAAATTTCAGCTAATAAATTTGGCTTTTTCAATTGAGCAATTAAGTAATATTTGATGAAAAAATAGCCGCCGTTGCGATATGAATCGTCACTTGCGTTCACTGAGAAAAC
The DNA here is from genome assembly GCF_000183805.2 of Loa loa. Classification (NCBI taxonomy): domain Eukaryota; kingdom Metazoa; phylum Nematoda; class Chromadorea; order Rhabditida; family Onchocercidae; genus Loa; species Loa loa. The sequence goes on along the minus strand of NW_018108351.1, from coordinate 97,110 downwards.
CTCACAAGTCCTTTTTGCTTCTTCTTGATTTCGGCGATACAGCAGCTTTCGGTGGTTCCGGTTCGTTATTTTCATCTTCATCTGGAAAAGCATTTACGAATTTCATTGAATATAGCAAAAAAGAAAGGAATTTCAGAATTACAACTCAAAAATTTAAAAAGAGACCATCCAACGATATATTGCCACCCATAATTTGATCAATCCAGGACTGAAGTACTTCCAGATTACTATCCTGATGTTTTCTCGGATCATCAAGATTCAATTGCGACATATCAAACCATATTCCTTCTTTCTACAACGATAATATTTTGAAATTGAACTTGTTTCTTAATATTCATCATCTATGTATCAAAGCTATATATCTGTAAATAAATTAGTCAGAAATGCATATATTACCCTTCTTAATTTACATTGTAAGTTTTGAATGAACCCATGTAGAGAGAGAATGCTGAAATAAGAGACATACGTCAGAAATGTCAACCAAGCCAAGTTGTGGACCACCCTCGATATCAATACCGAACATTTCTTCCCAGATATCCACCATCAATGGAAATTCATCTACAACAATTGATTTTTAAAATACAAAAGGAAATTTTAACAGTTGAAAAATGATTGATGATATATGATCAGAACATTTAAACAGTGCAGCACTGCACAATACTTGCTTTTTTCTTAGTTCCAAACCGGAAAAGGTAAAGGAAAATCGTCAACTGATTTTGAATATGATAAAGATGAGCCCAAAAGTACCCGGATCGATTAATGAAATTTTCAGCATTCCAGCATGTTCACTATTCTCATCGGCAATTTTGCGAAGTAATTTGAACATTGCTCGACCTTCACGTGACTCCTCATCACAGAATGCTACAATCAATTTCTCATCGCTATCTCGGTCCTTCTGCAATATTCTAAAATTTAAGTATTTTCGAAATTCTGGAAAAACTCGAAAACTCGAAACTTTCGAAACTTCACATCAAAGTCTTTAGATTCTTACCCAAACATTGAAATAATTCTGCAGGGTTAATTTTTGCATTATTGGTTTCTTGTGTTTCTCAACCCAACTTTCGAATTCTCCTTCGGTATCTACCGATGTTGGAGCGTAAATAGGATCATCTTCAAATGGCCGTAATATTTGTACTTCACCAACTCGTTTCAATCCCATTTTCCGAGCCCACTAAAATAACTTCTAAAAAAATTTGCTTTCTCACATTTAAAAAAAAAAAGAAAGAGGAAGAAAAGCATTTACTATACTCTTTAGCAGTATATTCAGAAAAGATCTTGATACTACTTTTCCGAAAATAGCTAACATAAGAGTTGACAACAGCGTAGAATTCCACTTCGCCCATGAAATCTTCAGCTGCTTCTTCATACTCTTTTAATGCTGAAAATAAATAATTGGTGCTAATAATTTCACAGAATTCTGTTTTACATACTTCAGCGTATTTCTTTAAAAGTTATTAAAACTATCCATCACATAAACTTATACCATTTGTTACCCATATAATTCATAACATCAAAAATAAATAAATAAATAAAAATATTCATAATATTAAATGATCGAACAGTGATGGAAATCACATGAGATATAATCTTAATAAACTAACCAACACTGCCTGGTTCGAAATAACCAATCACCCTGACAACGTCATCTTCTAATGTCTCGAATCCTTCCTGGTCGTGTTCATCATTTATTATCGTTACTGGATCATCAGGAATCTGAAAATCATTATTACTGTTTTAGAACCATACAGCTAAATTGAAAAATTAAACTTTCACAGCTGACAATTTAATTCATACAATTTCTTCTGGGAGAAATAATAACTGCATTAAGAAATGGCACGAAAAAAGTAAGGAGAGAAAACGAGAAATTAGAGTGAATGTCTCCTTTTTTAGGTCTTTTAAAATAGAAAATTTCATAGAACGAAGAGGATTTCAAAATGAATTCAAAAGAAGTACTAACATCCATAAGCCATGAAACAAACGTTTCTGGATCTCGAACGCCAAAATACTCAATTTTATAACCATCTTTATAGACATGTATTGTGTCCTCGCCTTTTTCAACATCTGAAATTGTCCTCAATTGCATTTTCAAAATAAACTGAAAATTTTTTAATCCTTCATCTTACTTTCTTGCTTCCTCAATCGTGTCTCTTTCGTCGTATTTACAGTGTAGAAACTGTACCCTCGTTTGGTCATTATTTGAGCCGATAACTGGAAAATTTGTGATTACTAAGTAACGTATAAAAAAAATTCATATTGATACTTTTTAAAGATTTACTTAAAACATTGTCCAAGTGATTTTAATTTGTTGCAGTGGATATAAATACCCCATTTAATTTAAATTTCCTGAAAAATAAGTGGGTAATAAAAATAAATTTTGAAAGATAAAAGCACAAATATACTTGCAAAAAACATTCATATTGATCCAATTCGGGATCGTCCTCTTCAACGTCGTTGAAAAAGACGATTGTTCTCGAGTCGCTTGCAAGCACCGTTTTGTTGAAATTTTTTTCATTTAAAACCTGAAAACACAAAAATACTTTTATTTCGGAATATCAAACGTATGTGGTAACATTAAGCTACGAAGTTAAAAGTGAAGAGGAAAATAGTTAATTACAAGCATAATTACCAAAATTATCCTGAATTCAACCTCTTAATAGTCGAACTTTGAAGTGTTTCGAATTTTGTAACTTATTGCCAACTTAAAAAAAAATGTATTCTCATCTAGTAAACAACGGAAATGCATATAAAAAGCTTATGGGAAAATAAGACGATAAAAAAAAAAGAACAGGGAAAAGCGAAACAGGAGGACAAAATCTGAAGATAAGTCGTAAACCGATTTCGGAACGAAAAAACGGTTAGTAGAAAGGGAGGGCGCACTACCCTTTTCTTTTGTAAAATATTTAACAAAACGAAGTAGAATTCAATGCCAGCCCAACCTCAGTTCGGTCAAACCCGTCGTATTCTAATTCTGGATATCCAAGAAACATGCAGTTGATATCCAATGTTTTCGCATTGGTGGCTTGTCTTGTCCTTGATATGAACGATAAGAGCAGTAGGGTGACCACTGGGCGCATTTCTTACCTGAAACTTAGTTATCCTCAAGATTGTTTTGAAATGTTTCTCTATTTTTATTGCTTCCTTTATTTTCACTGGACGAAAAAACGGCAATATATGAGTTTGAATACAGGTGTTATCATGAAGAAAGAGTGTTACCTATGAGGAGAGAGTGTTATCCAGATACAAAACGCGAGAAAACACCGCTTTTCCACCACTTTCGTGCAAGCTACAATCAGCAGTCAACTAGCAGAAACTAGTACCGGTATTCCTGATCAGTTGAAAACTGAGATTTATTAAAATCTAATAAATAACAGATGTAACACTTTGTAATTTGTTTCAAAATGGGCAACAAAATGATTTATGTTGGCTTGAGAACAGATAATTTATGGATTTCGATTTGCAAAGTTTCTAGGTTTCATTAAGGTACGAGGAAGAGGATATAAAAGAAGTTAGACTGGATTTGCAAAAAGTCGAGGAAACATAAGCTAATCACTGAACCTATAATCCAAGGCAGGGAATAATTAGTTGGAGTTAGCAGTAAATAAGCCATGGCAGGGTTTGAAGGTTCATCAGGTGTTCCTGGTAGTAAAAAATCCATCATCATTAATTTGCATAACCTTGATTCAACATTGAAAGGGACAAATTCGAAAACTGACAAATCTCTTTAACTATTATGTTGTGAGCATATATTGTATGTGCTTACAGAAACAGTTCAGTGACAAGATCTTTCGAATTAGGTTTGGGACATCATTATTGATGGCAGTTTAGCAACAGATAGCGGGATAGTAAAGGAAAAATGTCGATCGGTTGATCTTTATGGCATGCGTCATCACAATGTTTTTTTTTTTTATTTTATATTTTGGTACAAAATGTGCAAAATAGAAAGGGAAAACTGATAGGAAATGTTGTATGAAATGTTGGAAGGAAGCTGATGCTCCAACTGAAGATTTGAGATGTGGCACTTCACTTTAGACCCTTAAATCCATTCTACCCAGGCATAGTTGTGCAAGAGCAAGTAAACAAGCATTAACTCAAAAGAGAAAAACATATGCTTCCGTAGAATTTAGCTTCTTTGTGCTATGATGATTTATAGATGTATATGCTGGTTGTTATTCTAGCAATTCCAGTTTTCAGGCCCTCTTATTCATCAACCTCTTCTGCTTATTTCAGCCTATCTCTCCCTCATCCTGCCACTGTTCACCTCGCGAACACAAACCTCAGCAGAATGCAACACAACAAATGAAATATTAAGAATGAGTTCCATCTAAGAGGGATAATCAAAGAAATGCGTGCATTCTTAGAACAAATGGAAATTTATGCTTTCCTTTCCCATACACAAAATTCCTATGTTAAATTCAATAGTGAAGAAAATCATTCGGTTCTGTTCAAAATAAAACTAAACTTTGTGTTAAAAATAGAATGGTATATATGATTCGCCAACAGTTTTTTTCATGAAAATATTTCAATGAAACTTTATAACATTTACTCAAATCCTTTCTTTTACCTTGGACTTCTACCTGCAAGATTTCAACATTTTTTTATCACCTTTTTTCAATAACTTCTTGAGTAATTTTTATCACAAAAACAATGTCGACATTGAAAAATTAATGTTGATGAGGGATGTTTTACTTGCAAAGCTGCTATAAATACAAAAAAAAAAAAAAAGAAGTTAAAAGGAAAACAGAGATTCCCTTTCAAAGGTTAAAAATTCTAAATCCAGGAAGAATCTTTCTCATTGTTCAAGCATAAAACACGTGAAAAAAGAAAACACTTTCCTCCTCTTCAACAATTCATTTTATTGTTCACAGTGAAATCTTTTCCATCTGCCATGCTGGAGAATTGGATCGGTGGAAAATAACAAAGCTCACGTTAACTTATCGACTGCTTCGCTTAGTTAGTGAACTTCCTGCAGTTTAAAAGGTGAATGATGATGAAAATAAGCAGCTAACATCGCTGAAACCATTTCAATAAAGCAAAAATGAAAGTAAAAAATGATTTCGCTAATCCATTTTTGATATTAACGATATCTTCTAAATCTTTCTGCTTGCCGCCACATATTTGTTGATAATAACGCTTTCCAAATAAATTAAGAGCAATTAGTTATTGAATCCTATTTGATAAGAATGTGTTCAACCAAAACCTTATTAATAGTCATATTGGTTATCTTTCCTTTAATATTCCGAATTCGCTGAGGAAATTTTAGAATCAGAACTCTGAAATATTCTGCAAAATCTTACAACTTAGTTCCTTCTGTCTGTTGTTCTTAACAAAAATAGCAATAGCACCAGCAGAAGCAGTAAGAAACTTTTTTCGCTCGAATTTATGACTTTTTAGAAAACCAAATAGGCCACGGTTTTCCAAAAAGTAGTAAGTTCGGCAAATAAAAGACGCGAATATCTTACCAAAAGAAATTTGTCTCGTATCTTTAAAGTGCAAAAATGACCTTATTTCATGTGTACCTTTTTAAATTGAAAAAGTATATTTTTTTCCAGTTGTCAAATAATTTGTGACATCAAGTAACTTTTGATAATTGAAACTTTGTCGGACCATGGTCACATTTAATTTCTATACTGCGCACATTACGGATATCAGCAGAAGAAGCACATAATACAAAGTGAATGAAATTAATACAGACACAGAAAAAAAAGTGGAAAGCTAAGTCTACCGAATATTTATGGATTGTGAATAACCGAAAGATAAAACTTCGTACGACAGGCGGATGAAATGAGAAAAGATGCGTTCATATTTTATTTCTTAGTAAATAGCTGTCAGTCTACTACTTCTTCTGAGTGTAATCATCTTCATTTTTTTAAACGAAGTGGGCGCAAAAATATAGCTCGAAAAAAAAAGAACCGGAAGGTGAACGATAAAGATAAACAAGAAGTTACCGAATAAGAAGAGTCAGATCATCCTTTTTTACTTGGAATTTCATATGCATCGAAATGCTTGCCTCGAAAGGGCTTAAGTTAAAAGAAAACTTGTGTGTGCCGATTTCTCCCGTCAAAGCGCGCTAGAATTTACTTTCATATTATTCTAAGTTTTTAATTGACTACACCCTCAGTTTACAATTCAATATTTTAGACTAGTTCCCTCTTTATAGTTTTGTACGGTTACAGTTTGCACTATTTTTATGCCAGGTACTGAAAAAACATGAAAGAGACGAAAAACAGGGTATCTGATTGATTGCTTCCGACCAAGAGTAGATTTCAGAAATAAATAATTTGCATATCCCACTCGGGAAGTTCCATTAAATTACTAAAGAATCCCTTCATTATAATCGGAACATGAATTCATTTTAATAGAAGCGTTTAATGAAGTAACCCGAAGTATTGCTGAATAAATTAGTGATATTTGAAGTGGCAGTTGCTGCACTATCTTAGACAGTTTATACGATCTAGATCACAGTAAACGCACTAACCCTAACCACAAAACCCAATGAACGATACCACCTCCTTGGTTTGTTTTATGAACTCAGTGTTCTTTCACTTTAACTCGTTAGAAGGTTGGTATTGAGTTGGATTTTGGTTGAACTTCTGAAAACGTAAATACTTTTCAGATTTCTAAGAACGCCTACTCAGAGAATTTTGAAGCATCACAGTCCAACATATATTGCAATGGTTTTGACGTACAGGACAAGGATTTTTTTCGCTTCCTTATAAATATACCGCACTTTTTTTTCATTTTTTTTTCATAATGGTTATGTTAGACCATCAATGCTGACATAGCACTTGTATGATGGAATGGTACTTTTAACTGTGTTAACATCAAACTTCGGAATGAGCTCCTTTGACCGGGATGACTTTTTGTAATTTTCATTTGCATCAAAATTTTGTAGTCTGAAATGTTTTTAGGTTCCATTTTACTTTCCTTTTTTTTTCTTACTGTCTAAAGAACTCTTCTGATAAACGTATGCCACAGTGAAACGCAAGTTTCCCTCACGATTCTTGAGAAGACTAAAGCTTTTTTTTTTTTTGAACCTATATTCGCAGGAACTACTACCAAAATAATTAGCAAATGGTATATATGATTTCGAACGCCAATCACGTAATAGATTTTCTTGCTGCATAAGTGAAATAAATCTCCAAGTATGTTATATAACAAAAAATAATTAGTCAATTAATTATCGCACTCTTTTAATAATTCCTTCAAAGCCATATTTTCTTTCTTTATCTCCATCCAATCGTTAACAATACTTTCAAGTTTTTCATCAGTGTTCCTTTGATATTGCATACCAATCTTGAACAAAAAGGTTATAAATCATGAACTGATGATATTTAGCGGAACAGCTAAGCATTTTTCCAACTTCCGTAAAATTAACAACACTACGGATCGTTTTAAAAAAAATGATAACTAATTTTAAAGGAATTATGTGAAATAATAACCCTACCTGATCATTTAGCTCTTCAATTTCTCGTTCAAGTTGTCCAGCAGAATCGATGCCAGTGATAACACAAGAACATTCACCATGGATTTTCATCAGTAACCTATATGCTTTTTGCATAGATGCATCTTTCTCAACGTCCTGTAATGTACAGATACAAGTTCTCAAATAATACCACAATAAAGAAATCTAATAACTGAAATATGCATTCACAGGTGCACCACAGGCGATTCTAATTACAATCAGGCAATAATTACTATATCAGGCGACTTAGTGGGTAAATAATAAAACAAATACTTTGTACAGCTTTCCTTCAACTACAGTGAAAGAACGCTCCAGTTTCCCCGCTTTTGACTTGATTTCTTTCTGAAGAGAGAGATTTTCAACGGCAACCTACAAATTCGGAGAATGTATCAAAATAAGCAATATAACAATTTTAGACTGGTTGAATTTTTCAGTCTTTCAAATTCATAAATGCTTTTCCATTTCAAATATGCGTAGCTCTGGATGTAATAAATATGCGACAACACTAAATATTTATACTATATTACTTGAACATACCTTGTTAATTTCATTTTGCTGCTTCCTAATGTTGCCAACAATGTCAAATATGTGCTTTGTATAAATACTTCGATTAATCTGCTTCTCTTTCCGTGACTCGACTTCTTTTCTCTGAAAAAAAAGGAAAAAAATTAATAAAACTGGTCCAAAATGGTATATAAACTAATGGTATATAAAATGAACACTAATGCTATATAAAATGGTATATACTAATGGTATATAAATGGTATATAAATGGTATATCATTAATGGTATATAAAATGAACCTGCTTCAATATAGTCTAAAACAAACCAATTTTGTCAGGATTTTCTTTTTACCAGCAACTTCGTTCTCAACCAGTTTTGTGTCCTTTACTGAAGTTTCTTGACTGCAACACGGAAGGGTAAAGCCCTAGAACAATCTCAGTTTAACTTTTATATTCATGAAAGAAATTTAGATTAGCTATTTACTGAGTCAGCAATATAACGTTTGACGTACTGACGATAATGCAGTTAGTCGTGCTGTCTTCACTTCGTCATCTTTTTCTGCTTTGGCTCTCAGCCACAGATTTTGAAAATGCTGCATCCGTTCACTACTTCCATCGATATAAGTCTGGAAATGTACGTTTAAAAAAACGACGCAGCAACCCGACTTTTACATCTTCTAATCATCTACTTTTACTTCAAAAATGCACTCCAATCAGAACTACAAATGTGTAAAATAAACCTCAAGTTTCAAAAGGGCATTCGGATTTCCAAGTAGTTTTTTCAGTCGTTCATCAATTTCAGCCTCTTGAAACCTCTTGTTTTGTAAAGCTAATAATCGTTCAGTCTCATCATTTTGCATCTGTAACAAACTGAACTTCATTCAAATCAACATTCTTCCAGAGTCATCACAAAACACATAAAAAGAGTCATTACTGCTGAAGAGAAGATCTACTAATAGTAAGAGGACATATACACAGCTTAAACCTTGCTCTTGGAAATCTTCTTACGATCTATATATGCTGCCAAAGCCACAATTTCATTGAGTACTTTGTCAAGTATTTCACTTTTCCCAATTTCATTAATTTCTTGTCCATCTCTTGTTTTTCTTTTCTTTCGTAATTCTGGATGAAGAATTGGTTTAGGTTTCAGTCTGAAAAATACTGCAACGACTCGATAGACGTCCCACAATTACAGGGTATCTTTAATTGCAATGAGAGGAATAAATTCCAGAGGCTTGAGAAAATTAAAGACACGTTATTAAAAAATCGAAGCAAACTCACTGTGGTTTTATTTCCTTGTTAATGATGGGACGCCCAAAATGCAGAATTTCTAAAATTTCATCTCTAACTGATTGGCAATTTTGTGCTCTACTATTGTTCACGGCATTGTTTTCCAACAAGGAACAAATAAATGCACTGTTACGGTGTTGCCAATTATCATAATGTAAAGCTGCCATAACATCGCCACAGAAACCTATGAAGTCGACCCTTGTCGATAAAGCCTAAATCATTTTCTAAAAAGCAAAAGAAAAGCTATTCTAAAAACAAGTACATTTAGGAAATTTGTCATCACTGTAAAACACGAAAATTTATATGCATCGTTATACTTACCCATGTTTCTTTCTGAGCTGAACTATGCCATTTAAGACATCCTTCTTTATCTCTCTCTTCACGATTAGCTGATCGTATTAGGTCTACTAATGGATCTGTAACTCTTATTCAAATCATCGAGCGAGAAAAAGGGCATTTAAAAACTTAGAAAGCCCAACTTTCAATAAATTCTTTGAGATGGAAAATTTTAAAACGTGCACTCTGACGTAAAACAAGAATTATTTCACAAGACATGCCTTCCGCAGAAGTAACCACAGGAGAATCCTTGGGTAATTTTTCCATGAGACCAATAAGAATATTACGTAGCTCCTTGCTTCGTCCATAAAGTAACATATGATAATCTATGGGATCACGCACACCAATGCTCTGCAGTTAACAGTCCCAACAAGAAAAAGGTTTTTACTGAATCCAGTTTCAATCCGAAATTTTTGTTCCATTCATCTTTACTTGAAAAAAAAAGTTTAAGCTTAAGCTGAAGCCAAAATTTGCTTGAGTTATATCAATGTACAAATAAAACTGAAATTTGCCTTCACTGCGTCGACAACAGTTGTAACACATCGGAATTTCGCAGACATATTTTGGGGGAGCAATCTTGATGGAATTTCCTTCCTGTAATGAATTTTCTTCCTTCAGCTTTACTGCACGCTATCGAGCCAAGCTTTTATTGTGTAATTAATTAATAACAGATGTTACCTAGTACTCGGTTTACATGACCATACTAACATTACAATAGCTTGATAAAAAGTTTTTGTATCAAGCTCTGCTATACTGCTTGGAATCTCTTGCAGGCCATCAAAAAAGCTCCTGAAATCATGACATTGGTGAATTCATGAATGATATTTCTCATAAGAACAAAAACAATTTCGACAAGAAAAACGAACGGGTCAAGGCGACAAAGTGTGTCGATAATTTGTCCATCAACGACATCCATTCTAGCTGGGATCACGTTCGACTGCAAGTACCATTAAATGTCCATTACCTCTCCAACTCTTTTTATGCTGCAAATTTCCGCTATTAATAATTCTCCACACAACCTTTCCCCCAATTAACCTACCTGTAATTCAGACGGCACTGATTCCAGACAGTAAGCAAAACTTTCAATCACCCCCTATTTCTAATTCTCGCCTCGTTCTATTTCGCCAACACCAACAATCTCTGTCTCTCTCAAAGTAATATGCTGCTTTCTCAGGTGTATGTTAAATTTTATTATTCTTCCACCCTCTGTATATTGCGCGCTCCATATGGGCTGCTTGTGTTGTCTATGCAGTAAATTAATTGGACTAAGTCGGTGGAAGTTAAACACGAAATTTTCTTCGTTATCACTGACAGTTAACTGAACCGTAAAATGATGAGGTGATTTATAGGTGTACGGAATGCGTAACGAAATAGTTTTTGAGATTAAGATTGCCTAACGTTGTTCGTTCAGCACTGCGCGGTTTCTCGTCAGGCTTCATGGAATTTTGAGAAATATTTTTGTAGCTTCTATGCATTAAAGCATCAGACGTCCAGATCGAATTTTATGCAAATATTTTTAAAGAAATGATAAAATGCTATTCCTTGAGTATTCATATCATTTTTGTGGCACTTAGTAGTCTGTTAGATTATTTCAGATTGATTTTGAAAATATGAGAAGTTGTTATAGCCTTATTACTCAAAACTGAACAGCACTTCGGTTTTTGGGTTAGCTGCAAGCGTTCAATGTAGTCGTGTGGAAAGTGAATGCTACCTATCGGAGATATCCTACAGTCGATTGAACTCTATCGTGGTGAACGAATAGTTCTGCATAAACGACTTGTCTGTTTTCTGAGCAGGTGACTAGCGGGTATTTTGCGATAATGAAGATAGCTAGTCGCTTAGGTCACCCATACCTAACAGAAGACTTTGTTGGTTTTATAATTGCTTCTCCTTATCACTGCATCGATTTTTTTTCATTAAAAATATAGTCCTTATGAAATCAAATATTTGGAGTGTTGCGATAATTTGTATATAGCAGTTCGCTCTTTCGCTTAACATAACTGTTTTCACATTATTAGGAACTGTTACTGCGGAGTCTGTGCTTAAGTATCGTAGGATGGTGATTTTTGGAGAGTAGAAGTTCTTGACTTACGCTAATGCCTTGCGGATTTAAATGTCTTGGTTACATGTTTCAGCTACACTGAACCTTACAATTTTTTGGATGGTCGCAGGGAATTATTGTCATTTTGAATTTCGTTTTACTTTTTTAAAAACATTTTTTGAACTTAGTGAACATCGGTTCTTACCTGTATTTTACTATATCCCAGTCGGAACTAATTTCCCTGCAAATTCTCTGGAAGAAAAGAATAAGTAATCCTTCTAAAAAGCCCCCGTGATTTTAATTTAATTAAAAGGAAAAAGAAAGGAGAAAGACCACACAACACAATTTTTAGCTTAATACTCGACCCTGGGATTTGGAAGTTTTTGATAATGCGGATGTCTTTTGAAATCATACTTCATATACTTGAGAAACTGCTTCTAACCATAAAACGTACTTTTTCTTCTTATTACACGATATTTCCTATTCTTTTTAGCTTGCTCTTCATCGACACGAGCATTTTAGCAAAAAATACTTTCGATTACAAAGGTTTTTATTACTAAAATATTTAAATTCAGTATATAAATTATTTCTTCTTGAATAGTTTCCAAGTTCCTCGTGATATATATAGTAGTCACCCAAGATAAATCTAATCATTTTAAAACGAAAAGAGAAAGTCGGTGAGGTCTGATAATTTCACAGTATGTTTTTCTCGTCAAATTTTCTCTTGTATAGAAGCGAGAGAAAGGAGGACGGAATAAGTTGCTGTCAATCGGCTGTTGTCTGAATCTGGACACTTTGTCCAATAAATTTTTACTTGTGAATGATAAAATATTGACCTGTCTCGAGGCACTAGAACTATTAATCCCCATTGTTTTGTTCAGAATCTGCTGTACAGATCTTCCTTTGACCGTAATTAAAATAGCCTCTACTTTATAGTCACTTCAAACTGATTATTGTTTTTCGGCTTGTTTTGGTAAATTAGACTGGAATTTCTCAAAGATGCATATTCACATGTTTTGGAATCATAATTCCTATTTGAGTGTATCATTTTGTCTTCTACGATTCTTCCATCTTGTCTTATTACATAACTTTTATTTAAAGTGGAAATCCAATAATTTGAAAATAGCAGCAGCATAGGCTAGAAATCGTGAACTTCTGTTTCAAAAATTTTAACACTTTAACAGCAGGTAAAGAACGATTTGCCTGATCCCATCCGCATTGTGGGTATGAAAAAAAGATTTGCCGATGATTATCATTAGGTGATAGCTCCTTTGTTGAATATTCCATTCATTGTGTAGTAGAATGAAAAAATACCATGGAATGTACACTGCAGTATATGAAATAAGACTTAGAGCTTATTTTGCATTTCCCATCAAATAGATGTTAGAGAAAGTTCTAGGGAATTTAGACTCCATCCGATAGGGTACGAGATCTATTTTATAAACTTTCCGTACCTGTGGAACCTTTCTCCTCTCCCATCCTCTCTCACTATTTAATCTGAAGCATAATTTTCAGCCAAATATATTCAAGTGTGACAGACTTTATCTCTTCTCCTTTCCTGGTGTTCTTCCACAACATCTCGAACTCGGCATTTCAGAGTTTCACAGAGGCTGGAGGATTCAGCCAAGTAAGACTGCGATGAGTTTAAAGGATTGGAGCGAATTCTTATACTTCAAATTATTTCTGCTTGACGAAAAACGCCTACATAAGTTTAGTCGGTAGCATAATGTTATCTGAGATGTCTGGGATGCCTCAGCTGGAACTGATATCGCTGATTGCAGGAAAAAGCGGATAGTTGCTTCTAGTGCCCTAGTGTGTGGGTCTGTGTGTATGTATGTATATGTGTATGTATATGTATGTATATGTATGTATGTATGTATGTATGTGTGTATGTGTACTGACTTTTCTGATGTCAACCGCCCATAGCTCAAATCTGGATTTTCATTTGTCTTTAATATTTGCAGGAAAGTGAGATGTGGATTTGATGGGACAAACTAAGCTGATTAGTTGTCTGCTTGGTAAGGCTACTCATTGAAGCTGTTTGAGGCTTTATTGCTTGTTATTTACTAATACAACTTTCATTGACTTGTTTTTGTCTTTTTAATGACTGCAACTTAAGTATCAGCATATATATATATATATATATATAGTAGGTGCATGGGTTGTTGTGGAATGTATGGATGCGTGAAACTGCATGTATGGTTGTGTTTGGCTTGCATCGCGAATAGCAAATATATTGCTTGCTTGGCAATATATATAAATTTAGAAATGTACGTATATGAGAGCGCCTCTGTTTGTGCCTCCGAAACCCATTATTCGAAAACCATCCAATTTGGACAGGCAATTTTGCGGCACCCCTAAAAGATTCATTGTTGGATGGAACGCACTTCTCTTTTTCATTGCCACACATTCATTGTGATCTGTGTACCATCTGTTAGGCAGGCTAACCGCTACTCCCTGTAACACTTTGCCCAACTGACAATCTTTTTCTTCCAATATGTGCACAAACTTTTGAATTTTTGCAAACTGTAATCGTCCTTTCTGTTGCATGTTTACACGGTATATTCATCAATCATTTCCGATATATGTGCACTTATATCTGAATTGAGAGATCCGATGGATAGATAGCTGTGTTCGAAGGATGAAACAGGTAGGCATTTCTCAAGATGATTGTCATATTCTCACGTTTGTTGTTATTGCATTTTTTTTCTAATCCATTACTGTATTTTTCTAGCCCTGCAACAGCGTTATATATAATTAGTGAAGCTGACAGGCTTGACGGATTTACGCAGAGTTAAACTTCCTGCATCGTTCACTCTCTTTTGACGTTGAAGTTTTATTTACCACCTGACGCGATTTCATTCCCATTTCTCTCCTCGTCATCCTTTTTTATTGGTTTCTTTCAAGCTTGAGATATAATATTAATCTGATTTGTAATTTTTATTCTGAAATATTCAGTAGGTTCTAAAAGCCGTTTAGATTGCTCGTTCTGATTTTTGGAATTACTTTTTAAATTCGCAGGTGCTAATATTTTAATGATGACTGCAGAACGAGCAATCTAGGACAGGCTGCACTACACTTATCAATCAATCAATTGTGAAAGTCGGCCTCATTGTGATTAGCAACGTAAATAGTTTAATTCAAGATAATTTGCACCTTATCCATGAATTTTGGTGATCTTTCAATTTATAATTTCGAAATTTTGCTATTTCCACCCAGAAATCTACTCCGACATTTGATGATTAGTTCTACATTGTCTTTTAAGTCACGTTGCTTCCAAAAGAAATGGACAAATAAAAGAAGAATGTGGACATTCTCTTGAAATAGATGGGATAATGGCAGAAATTCCACCTAACTTTTCTCAAAGTTTGATGTATTATTCACTTCGAGCTTTGTGGTATGTTCTTTATACACCCGATTTGGAAAGAACATTCGATCTGGAAAGAACATTCATTTACGGAAAGTCGCCAGTTCATTGCAGGTGCTACCGTTCATTTTTCACTTGTTCCGCAGTAGTATATAAGTTGGGTTCTGTAGAAATTGAAATTGAAGAGTTACTACTAATAAAGAGAAATGGAATTTGAAGGAGCAAGAAAAATTTTTAAAAATCCTTGTGAATGATTATGCTAATATGGCCCACATTATTCTATATATTTGATTAAACTGCCGAGCGGTTTTTAATGTCGTTCATCCCTCTTTCGGTTACTTTTTGTTGCCAGAAATCCGACAGGAAAAGTGATTGCGAAGCAAAAACAAAGACCTCCACAGCATTTCTATAAATTATTAAATTATAGAAATTGTGAAAAGATATTATAGAAATTATGTGGCTTTACTTTGAGGCCGCACATTAAGAAGCCAGTTCATTTCAAAACAATTATGACATGAAAGCTTTGGAATATTTGGCTCCTGGATGAGGTTGAGGATTCATTGTCATCTGGCTAGGAGTACCATTTCTTGCAGCTTGATTGAGCTGTAAAAATTGAAGGTTGGAAGATTGGAATACGGTATTTTGCCGAGTATTTTCATGATCGGATGTAACTGCTTTTAAGATTTTAAGTTCTTCGTTTCTCTAGAAACAATTGAGAACTGTTTTCATTTCATTTAGTGACTTTTCCATTATACATATTAGATGTACGATAATTGACAGTGTGCTTTTCAAAAAGTGCATTCATCTGATTTTTCTGCATTGCAGAATTTATTTTTTCTCTTCAAATCTTGATGGCAGGCAAAAAGCAAACGAAGAATTCGTCCTTTGAAGAATACAGTGTGGCACATTGACACCGAAGTTCCAATTGTGTGCAACGCCTTTCTGTGTCCCATCATAAATTTATTTATTAATATGAGAATTATAGCTTCTTGAAATTTCCAAATCTAAGCTCAGAATTTTGTGTTTTCGTTTCTGTTGCATATTTTATAAAATTACTGTCTTAAAGAAGATGATGAGGATTGATCATTCCAAAATTTGATTAGAAAATTGATTTCCAGCTCTGCGTTTCCCTTTATAATATCTTTTAAGCAATAACCTTATAAAATTTTATTTTATCTTGACAATTTTCGAGAAATAGGTAAATAAATCGCAGTCAGCAGTTATTGTTATAAATCTTTACAATCGGAAAAGTGTGGCTTCGTGTTTTTCAAACTATTGTTTTGCATGTTGGGATAAAGTGATAAAGTATTGAAAATCTTCAAGGTTTCTTTTTGTTTTTCATATGATGGCACTGATATTCTGCATGGATAAATTTGAGAATAAAATCTGATAATGGAAATAGTCGATAATGTTTTTTTGATGATGTAAATAACTGTGTGGTAATCGGAATGATGTGATGTGATCTAATGGCGGTGAGGTCAGAAAGCTGTAATATTTCCGTACCGGAAAGGAAGAATGGTGGGACGGACGGGATAAATAAAAAAGATGAGATGAAGATGGTTCAAGAAGAGCCGATGATATAACTAGCATTTTTTGAAGATGAAGTCAAACAGAAACGAAAATTGTTCCTATTGCACCGCAATGTACTCTTCTTTTCTTGTTCTCTTATTCAGCCAATTTCATTTCTCTTTTCATGTTTTTTCTTTTTTTTTTTCTAAGAAATTACTTTTGCAAGTGATGCGTTCGAGCCATCAGGTTAAATGTCTCTCGTATTGCTTCTCTCTCCCTTTCTATTTTTTGTTCCTGATACATAGTCATTGCCGTAGTTATATTACTGTTTCCTAGTTCGGACTAGCTGAAGCTTAGTGCTCAACTTGTAACTTTTTTAACCATATTTTTTTTATGCCTATACTTGGAAAGGAGATGAGTAATATTTGCCTGGATGTTCTGGCTGTGTTCGCCTTATCTGACCTCAAATTTCACCGCCCGCGACTTCCTTTGTATCTGTCTATCTTACCTCCTTATTCATTTTATATTGCACGGTTTATTTTTCGCTCGACGAAATCGATGTATCATCTTTCACAGGCGCCAACAGACATCACAGTGCAATTCTGGGCTAAACTAATCGTCACGATTTGATTTACTTTTTTTCGCAATCCTAAACATGCACTATATTCTTCGAGTCTTAGTTTACCTATAATGGCACTCAAGTTTCGCTTACTTTTCCTAAATTTTGACGGATGAATCTTAGTGATTTGTTCCGTCTTTTTTTTTTTTCGTCATTCCTGTTTACACAAATGGGAGGAAGAGAAGGGAGGGAGATTGAGAAGTAGAGCTCTTAATTGAAATATTACCGGATTAGAAGGCTGTGAGCCAGTACTAACAGTAATGGTGACGGGGATAATGCCGTCATTCTATGCTTCTCCATCAATAATTGTCACTGTTCCGATGTCAAAATGACATATGCAGTGGGGAGACTGGTTAAGAAGTTTCTGGGAAGGTGCCGAAGAGAAGTAGGACATGGGGTCGCGCCGGTTAATTACAGCGACATTCATTTATGAAAGACTCCCTTGAGGATAACTTGTAGTAATAAATACTGCAGTATTAAGCTTTTATAGGGTACAACTAGGCTGCTAATTGATATTCCCCTAACTATATACGACCATTATGTGTTGCTTTATCCTTCATTACTCACAAAGCCTTTCTACCTTTCTTATTCTTTTTATACATTTATGTGTATATAAATAACACCTTTCGGTATGAGATAGTGATGGCTTTGTTCTTTCAATACTTTTCACTGTCCAGTAATTCGGAAACCTTTTAATGCTTATTGTTGCTGATCTGTCACAATCAATTCTGCACTACTGGCTGATATTTCCAAAGTGGAAAGTACTCAACTATCGGAAGTGATAGAAGTAAACCGTGTGATAGAAGTAATAGAAAGTGGGATAGGAATAGAAGTAAACCTATATCTTTTATGGCTCTTTATTGGCTTGTAGGTTTCAACTTAAATATTGTTGCCAGGACAAAGTACGTTGTTATTATCGGATCGTTTTGACTTTGTGTTCTTGACTGCAGAAGTACCTTACAGATTTCTAGAAAAATTGCAAGGACTATGCTCGATCTATTTCACATCCGTCAAGATTAACACTTCATAGCATATAAATCATTGCATTTATTTGATACTGAGTTGCATGTAAACATGCAGTGAATACGTGCTTGTTTGTGGCATGTGTCGCACAGAAGATATCTATCTATAAATGGGTGTCATCGTATCCTCAATATATGGGTCTACCTAATCTTTTATGTTAATGTTGTTTACATCATATGTTTTGTCGCGAAAATGTGTTTGCATTGGATGATAATGCTTATGGCTCAGAAGTTTTTTTACTTGTGTGGATTGTGGCGCAAGTTAAAGGCTGTATAGAAGGGTGTTCTCTGTATAGCGTGAAACTGTGTGTGTGTGTGTGTGTGTGTGTGTGTGTGTATGTGTGTGTGTGTGTGTTGTGTGTGTGTGCGTACGTGAATGTATGCATGTATGTATATATGTGTGTGGGAAGAGTATTTTAACGAAACCTCGCACTGATCTCACTCTTGGAAGGAGACATTCCCCAAAATGGAAGCACAATTTGAAAGATCTGTCAATCAGTCCAGTGTTCATTGGAACTATTAAATGATCTTGCGTTGATTTTCTTCATCCTTTTCAATACATTCAATGTACTTTGGCTATTTTTCCATGTTTCACCATTTCTCATCCATCTTTTTATTCGCACGGTTCCAATTTAGATTCACTATTTGCTTCATATGCTGACTCAGAATACTTCATTTACAGACATCATCCATCCAGACGAGCATCAGTTTTTTCGATCTATTTTGTTTGGCTTCTTCTGTTGTCTGTTGTATTCTTATAAAATTAAATAATTTGTCTCATTCTTTACGAACGTTAGTGTTGTGTAGGATGATTATCAATTTGTGCATAGTCTGTTCATAAAAGAATGCTGCAGATGGGAGGGGTGATGCAATGACATTACTGTTATACTGTTATTATTGTTGCCTCCAGACCTTTTTCAGAACATAACGTACGACTAGCAATCTTCATGAGGTAATTGCGGATTTCGAGAGAATAAAGGTTTGTTCTGGATTGCTGCTGCGGATGAAAGTTGAAGCTCATACACTTCCAATTAAAAAAGATGGAAGGCTACTCTATTGGTCACCACAAGAATAGCGCATACTGCACATTTATATTTAAGATGGTAGGGTGTAAAGGAAAAAGACTTTCGGTAGCTGATATCACATTTTTTCATATTTGGTGACAGTGTGAACAGTGTACGAATAACAGAGCGATTTTTCAGGATATATTGCTTACCTTTTCATTCAGTCATTTGCAGCGATCAGAAACGTAAATGAGGTCTAAACTAGGAGATTACTTCAGAATTAATTTTCGATTCTCGCTTATAAGGCTTCTTGAAATGTGTGATCATACTACGAGTCCACCTAAAAGATTCATGGTCCCTTCGAAATCCAATAACGGTGTTCTCTGAAGTAGAATCTGAGGCTAAACACAGACCATAAATCATTGAAATCTGAAGTAACCTTTATTCTTTGGTGGTACTTATAAATGATTGCGGCATGCAACTACCTGCCAAACGCCTTTTCTTAAAAGTACCCACTAATTATAACTAAGACTACTACGTTCACATTATAGTGCTGCGGAATTCGTTGTATTCCACCATATTTCCGAGATATCCATCTTGTCGCTTTGTTTTCCTCCATCATTCCATTTAACTGATTTAATGGAGCCATAATTTTTCCTTGTACAGCAGTTTCTCAGAAAATCCCGGAGTGGAATTGGGTGGTTCCCAATCGATGGATTAAAGGTATTGCGAATTCGGATAAATTACTGATGGGAAACATTAAAATTTTCTGACAGTAGTAGCAGCGAAGTAAGAGAGTGGTCTGGTAACCGAACAGAAATAAATGCTTTATTTGCGCTCAAATTCTTCATCGGATTTTAATACAGACGAAGAACGAAGGATGGGATAACAAGAGTAGTGTTAACATCCAGCATAATTCTTTCGGTCCGTGTTTCAATAGGTAGGAGTAGCATAAGCAGAAGCAACTGGCGTCATTTTTTTCCGAAATTCAGTTTCTTTTACCAGCAAAAAGGCGCAGCATCATTCTACTTTGTACAAAACTTTTCCCCTAATTATTAGTGATATCATTTTATTTCATTTACTGTTAATGTTGCATGTCCATGTCTTACAAACTGTGACAATGTTTTCTATCGCAATTTACATCGGTTGTCGATTATAAGGATGCTTAAAAATGTTTACTGCTGGTAAAGTCTTATCCCTTGATCTTAATTTTTGTCCATTTTTTATCGGCACTGTACTTGCTGCAATGTTGAACCGTGTTGTACCTCTTAAAATGCGTAAATTCTAGGAAATTAGATATTATTAACGGACCTGAGAGTGGTTTGTTTTCAAGCGTTCCTTACTTACAGCTGTAATATCCACCACTGAACATTTGTACATTGCAGGAGAAGCACCCATACATTGTAAAATAGCAATTCTGAACCAAATTCCGCCGTGGCAATTGCATCACCGTTGCTACAGCCGGCCCAGCTAAAGCCTGTGGCCGGTCGAGCTGTGTATTCACATATGGTCGCTTCATCTTCCGCAGTGCCTTCACCAGCCCTATGTCCGCGTCCACAGAATGCTATAACACCAGGTTTCTGTTTCCACCGTATCTGTTTCCTTCATTTTGGCCATCTGTTACTTACAGTCACTGAAATATTTTTATGACTTGCTTCAGGCGCTATTTTTCGGATTTATTTATCTGAATACCATTTAGAGTAACCGACGTCAGTCATATCGTTACCTAAACAAATACTTATCATTGGACAGGGTAATACTTCCGACTCTAGCATAGCATTGGTACAGATGTTACATGGAATGTGCCTTTAACAAACTGGGAACTTGTAGGCTTTTCAGAAGTAAGTGCTGGGATTGTGAATTTTTAAAATTTTTTTAATATTTTTAAGGATAAAGAATATAAATCTGTCAATAAATCCAACTTAAGCATTACATCACATCATGCAAAGCAAACGAGGCTTCAGTCTTGCTAACTGAATCTAAATAGCTCAGAAGGCAAACTGGCGAACAGTACAATTGGAATAGTCTGACGGTTGATATGTTGATCTTTTTGTGGAGGTTATGCAGCGTCAGTGTGGCATATGTTCATGCTCCTACCAGGTTACGAGTATTGAACGGCCAAGCAATTCTGGTAGAAATGTAAATCAATTTAAAACAGGAGTATACAGTTGTTAAAGCATAGATTTTCCTCTATGGGATCGAAATTGTGTTTGAGATGTTAAATAACTTTTTGCGTGAACAAAACATGTTTTTAGCTATCATCTATTTTTCATGTTTCATACCTGTAGTTCAGAGTTCCTTTACCTACCAGAAGTTAATTTGTTAAATTACTTGTGTCAGTTCTGCGAAGTTATTTCAGAATTTCTTCTCGCTTAATCATTGAGAAGTTAGAAATTACACTTTTTCCAACCACTGTATTTTTTTCCATAAATTCAGAAATTTATTTGAAGAAAATTGTATCTTTATTTTATGAAGATGTTCAATTATCATATTTCAGATCATTATCCAATGGCACCACTTGGACCAAATGGTGGACCTCTCTCTAGTCATACTGGAGCTGCTTCAAGCGGGATGTCATTTCGAGGACAGTTTGTGAATCATGCCATACAAATGGGTTTACTACCGCAGATGTCAGACGGGTAAGCTTCTTTATTAGATGAGCTGCAATGAAATCAATGTGCTGTGAAACAAAGGAGTGGACGTATATGCAGCAATGGAGAATCTTGAATCCGAAAACCTTGAAATTTTATGTAACATAGAAGGCATCGAGTATACCGTTGTCTCTGTAGATTTTATGTTCTATTTAAAACAGCCAACAGTCTTCGGAGACTGACTGTTCATAACTTCACAGTCATTCCATACTTAATGTTTGTTGACTTCATTCCGGTGATTTCTCCTATCTGGGGAGGGAAGGATTGATCATGATGCATAGCTTTGGAAGAATTATTGGATATTTATCTCTGAGTCTTTCCAGATAGCAGCAGAAGTTCGCTAGATGTTAGTAGTATGACTCTGACGAGTTAAAGTGTTTGCATTCAGAGGTTGCCAAAAATTTATTTGTGCTTGAAGAAATTTTCAGTGTGAAGTATCTTTCATCACACTGAAATCATAACGTATGTTAGCAGCAGACATCCTGAAAGTGCCCACAAAATATGGTTATTTACGGGATAATTGAGATTATAATAATCGTAGGGGCAAATTTCGGGTAAGAAGATGGTTCATTATGCAATGTAATTAGCAGTAGATATTAGTGATATCCTCTTTGCATGATGTTGGTGCACATATTTAACTGGAGTCCTCCTACAACTTTCTCCTGAATTTCGATACTATGATGCCTCGGGGTATGTTCGAGAGCGACAGGAACAAGCAGTTGGTTGCCCACTCCGTTGGCTGCATATACGTATGCTTTGAGTACACAAACCCGTTCATCAAATGTTGCGATGGTGCGACTGCCACAGTCAGCGAACCTATGGCATTCCCCATAGCAGCCCCGATTTGTCGCTTCTTCAAACTGGTTTCACCTTTTTGACCTCGTAGAAACGCACAGTTTGGAATTTTATTTGTCAACATCGCCTCTCGCCCCCAATTTATGGCAATCATCCATTGCATACGCTAAGCAACTTTATCACGTGGAACAATGAATCGTCACCCTCTAGAATTTCGACAGAGTCAGGAGTGAAATATTCTTCGTACTGACAACCGATGTCAGAGGTTTGCGCAAAAACTGTACGTCAAGTTGATACGTGCTTTTGGCAAACCTTCAGTATGATTGAGGGTTTTCACTCATACTTCTTTACAGGATAGCTTAAATCCAGATTTAATTAACCGACCTTAAAAGCTTGAGGGGTTTATGGTTTTTATGCACTGTTATCTTTTATAGTACCGTCGTCCTTGATCGGCGTTTGAATTTGATGAAAATTAGAGACATTAAGTAGATGAATGTAAAGGGAGAGAGGGAAGGTGTGTTGCGAGAGGGTGCAGGGGTCAAAAGGTCAAGGTGAGCGGTTAGTGTACTCATCCTACTGTTACGATTCCATGTCCTCGTGTCACTGAATAGCTCACTTTCTTTCGTACACTATGCTTTGCAGTGTGAGCTGTAAGTTGACTGAGTAAGCTTTAACTATGGTAGTAACGCGGAGTTGGGTCATCCAACAGTTAACTATCTTTTACTGGCCCAGTGGAGTGACTGGGCTGCTCATCACCCCTTAGTATATATATATATACCAGAGCATTGTTTTGTTGGCTTTGCTTGTGTCAAGCTCGAAGAGCGACAGAGTGGCACGCGTTGAAAATTGCTCATTAGGTAAATTCCCTACCCATCTCTTTTTGCCTCTCCCTCAGCCATTCCCATTGCTTTGGTCATTGTCCAACGTACGCTATCTCTCTGTTTGTCTCCCACATCAATACGTGTCATTTCTCTCATACTCACCCCCCTCAATTGACGCCTCCTTTTCGCTCGTAGCTCGATGAGCCTATCCAATGTTCGCCTGCACATTACACAACAGTGGCGAAGCTAGACGCACATCTATTCGTAAGATGTGCCAATCCATACGGCGACCCTTCCAGGCAACATTCCAAATGTCGCCCGAAAGCGTAAAGCATTGCCGCAAATGATCCGCCCACCCTCGCCCACTACTCACCCATTAATCCGCCTCCTGACTCATCTCATCACCATCACCATCCTCCCATACAGTCCCAAGGTTACCAATATTTCACCTTCCACTTTTCTGCACAGTGGTCAGTCCAGGTAGTGATCATCTTCCTCTCTAAGCCTTACATACATCCCTTTTCAACAACAGCACCGTGAAACACACTCATTCATCTCATGGCTGTGTATGCATGCCTGTGCTATGAATATGTATGCATGTCGTCTTCGCGTCTCATGTTACAATGGTATTTTCCTATATTTCCTAAGCCGACTGCCATGCTTTCTTAAATTTTCAACTTTAACAGTATAACAGTAACACAAAATTATGATTGGTTGGAGGATACTGCTTTATCTCATCTCCTATTTTATAAGAAAGTTCGTGTGAAAAGTTCGTGCGAATGATACGAAATGAGACATCGTACTTGAATGTCATCTATAAATTCAAATTAAGCATCTTACAAGTAGGAGGCGTGCTACCCAGAGCAACAAATCTGTTATACATGTTCCAGTTCATTCCCCCTTACCTTTACTGCTTAGCTTTATTAGATTCGTACAGTGCGAAAACTTTATTAAGTTCGCACGAAGAAGGGTAAGTGTCATCTAACAGAAGTTAGCGGCTGCGAATTTCAGCATTGCATTGACCACGCCATTCTTTTCATTTTCCCAGTCCTTGTCTAATCATATTCGAGTTGGATATCAGAGGTTGGAGCTGACTTATCTCAGTAATTGAAATTTCATTCTTCTCATAACTCTGATTTCTATTAATGCCACTTCTAGATAGCCCTGTCTTAGAGCTTTAATTGTAAATTCGAACTTATTTAGATATTTCGATAACCATTCGCACAGTTACAGTAGCGATGACTTGCTCCAGATTAAATATCAGCGTTTTCCTGAATGCATCCTGTCACGAACCATGGTTTTCAAGAACCTTACTTTTAACTCGAATCATTCAAGCTTCAAACACCAGTATTCCTTATCCAAAAAAAAACCGATACTTCTGACCATAATTTGAATTTTATCATCTCCAGCTCTCTATCTTGAATGAAGTTTAAGTTGAACTGGGAGAATGAAGACAAAGGAATATTAAAATTCTACTTGCTTTTCAAGGTTTTTTGTGGTAAAGTCAACTATAATTAGAAAGCTGCGACATTCCAGTGCTTTGTCATAGAGTTAGATTGTGGTTTCAAATCGTTATTTCTGGTTCTTATGCAAATCTGAGGATGCGGCAGTGTTTGCTACACCAACTTTGAGATTCCTCATTGAAGTAATTTTGGCATTCAAATTTCAACCAGCGTAATACTTTCTATAGTAAAGAATAGAGAACGGCAGCAATTTGAAAATTCTGGTGGCAAATGATAAGGGTCTTACTGAGACTTTCCATTCAATATAACGCCGGGGCTGGTACTGTGGTTCTGGGACTGAGGGGATTTCAGAAACGGGTGAGTAGTCGAGCGATCGCCGATGAAGTGGTGGTCCCAAAAGGTGACTGTTGGTCGTTCGTGATGGCAAAGGTAGTAGTGCCCCTATCACGATAACTTTCAGCATTGCCGTCTTCTCGTCACCATCTTCTATTCACTGTTTTGATCCAGCAGGGGTCTGCTGGCAACGGTCGGTTGCCCACAAAAGATTACGAGCTTGCGCGACAGCGAACTGTAACTTCAACGAGTGCTGCTACATGTTTTTGCTGCGCTTCTGCAGTTAAGTAGTAGTAAATGTGGTTTCGCCTGTTTTCCCACAAATGTCTGCAGTGGTAGCACCACAATCATGAAGATCTGTAGTGCTGTTTGGAAGGAGATGTACTCTTTGCCCTCTCTCTCCCCTTCTCCTTCTTTTCCCCATAACCCCGTTTCCATTATGGCGTGTGCGCATAACCTACATATTACCTGTAGACAGCAGCGTACACACCAGTAAAGCGCTGTTGCTCATCCCAAAACCTTCTGATTTTCAATTCCATTCACTACCGAATTGTTATGGCTGCTTATAAGAAGTTGTCAACTTAGCATGCATATCCATGGTTAAATATCTTGGCCATATTTAGAGTTCTTGTACAATGCCAAGCAGTCCTTGCGTAAAAGTGACATGGAGCAGTGCACTACGGAAATAGCTGGAAGGACTTTTTGCTTCCCAACGATACAGCTGTCAATCGTTTAGTAGTGGTTGATGCTCTGATTCCTTCTGCAGTAAACGAAGCTAACAACCACATTCTCCAACCATATATACGCGCCATATTATTATGGCTACTACCCTTTCTCCTATCATTGTTAAAAAAAGAAAACTGTTTCAGTTGGTACAGCCCTTCAACTATTAGGCTCACTTCATGTTTGTTCCTCCATGTATATATGCCAACATATCCGTCATGTCTGTGTACATGTCTGTGCATATACATATATGGCCGTGTATGTGTATGTAGGTGTTTCATTGACCGGTTTTTTGCACAGGCTGTTCGTATTCGTATTCACGGTGTAACACTTTTACAAATAGTCATTGTTTTTCAAAGTGTTCTTTTTGAGATGTTTTGGTCGTTACATTCTTTTGATTTTAAGTAGCCCGGTGACATACCATTGTGACGATTGTCAAGCAGTTTCATCCACTCGTCGCAAAAGTTGCATTTCTAACTGCAAGTAACGGGAATGCGTTTTTCACTATTTCCATTGACGTCATCACATGACGTGATCCCGTTATTCTTACTGCAGCAAAACACGTATGTAACTATGAATTGCATCTGGCAGTTAGGTCTAAGAACATTCAGTAGTGCAATTTTGGTATTGGAAATACTCGACAATTCAGAATGCCGAGTGTTTCTATTTCTTCATACCAATACGGTTGTGCAGTGGAAAAATGCAACAGCATTCCAAACAGTTTCATTTAATTCGTTCAGTAATTACGTGTACTATCGGTATTATTGTCTTTTGCAGACGGTAGAATATTCCATGCAAAATTATGCAAGTCATCACTTAGGAATAGCGTCATGAAGCCAACACGGAGTTATGTGTTGCTAGTAAACATCGGGATGGAATTAATTGATACTAAAGTTTAAAATATTACCAACAGCATAAGTGTTTCCTACCTTAATGATAATCTTTTTTTGATGATGAACCGTTGGATTCTAGATGTGTCAATATCTCTTCTTATTTGGGCTGATGTTTCTTACATTCATTCGAAGGCAAATCCCGAGAAAACAACAAAAAATATGTCATTAAATGCACGGATATCGTAATGTGTCTGTGGGAATTCTTCGTCGTCAGACTACGTCACTGATAAGTCTCATTTCGCTAGCGTATCTTTGAGTGTCACTAATATTATTACCGATTGTGGTTTGATAAGGGTGTGGAAAGTTTCCTAAGAAAGGTGAGGTATTTATAAACCATTTAGTTGACGTTTTGTAAGCTCAGTTTCTTGGACCATTTCTCTATAAAAGTTTCACGGTAAGACGCAAATGTTGTCGCTTCAACGCTACATGGCTTTGATGCTAAATCCTTAACTTTCGATTACTTTTTGTTGGCTGCTGCAATTCTTATGCATCATTTTTGAGCTTTTTACCGTCTGCGCGCATTACTCATTACTGGCGTATTACTCTTTAGTTTGTTTATACTCCTAACATAAATGTGGAAAACAAGGTTAGATAGTGATGCATATGGGCATTCTAGAGTTCTTTACAAGTAAAACAAGTAGATCGTTGGAGGAATTATTAAAAAGTGTGGTTTGCGAGTATTGTGAAATAATCAGATAATGAAGTAGGGTGTTTCAGATTTACTGGTAGATGAATTGTCTAATTCGTCTAAGGATCACAGCTTTCTCCTTAATGTCCGCATCAGACATCCCTCCCATTTATCGTCTTCAGAAAAACTGACCCTACATTATCAAATTTTCTTTCGCTGGAAAGAAGTACCCCTTTCAATCTCAGATCGTCGAACTCTTGTCGTGTCTTGGAACGATAGCTGACGAGACTTCCATCATCGCACTCTTAACTACTTCGGCATATGTTGGCAGAGAGTTATATATATGTATAACATGTTTTGGACGTAATGATGATCCGGTGAGGTGAATAGTAGTAAGGAAAGTTAGGATATGCGTGGTTTGTTGAATTTGGTGTGGAAGTTGATGTAGCGAGGTTTGGTTTGTGATGAGGTGCTGTAGCTGGGTGAGATAGATAGATCGCTGTGTTGCCTCCTCATCTCCTTCCTTTTCACCCGTTTCCCCTCCTCCTCCCCATGCCCACTATTCACAGCCGCACACATTTATTGATTATGCGATTATGCTGATTAGCTGCAAGCTTCGGGTCGAATCCTTATCCCTTTTTTATTTGAAAACGGGTCGCATACACCAATGCCCCTCCCGTCTTGCCATGCTTATGATATTTGCTCATCCAAACATTTCCCTTTCTTATATTTCACATTCTTGGTGCATGAATTTCGATTTTAATTTCAGTCGGTCTTCGATCTGAAAACTGGTTTAGATTGAGTTATTTGACCCAAAAGGGCATTTTAATTCTGTTGATCCATACGTGAATCCTCGTTCACAGAATTTTGAAGTATGTTTGATTTCATTACACTCTACTTGTCTTTCATAAGTAAAGGGAAATTGTGTAGGATGCTGGACACCTAAATCAGTATTTCCCCTTGTCCGTTTTCTTCCTACTCACTCTTTTATACTAAAGGTTTGGTTCATCCCACGGCGTCAGCCCTACTTACCAAAAATAGCCTTCTTGGAGCACACACTGAGTGTCTACGTTCATTTAAGCAAGTGAGATGTGCCGTAGCCAATGAAAATTGGAGAACAGGTTGAAGATGTTGCGTTCCACAATTCCTCTAATCATTCTCTTTACCAAATATAACTGCTTCATTATGTACTCCAGCTCTCCTGAGGGAAACTTCAGAGGAACCAGCTACTAGATGGTCCGATTGATCTTTCGCCCGTGTACCAGAGTCAGACGATAAATTTAGGTTGCATCTGGGAAAAAACAGCTGGTCGTAATTTAGATCAAGTAAGGATTGGATGACTGGGATAGATTGGTTTAGATCTGATGAAGTGTAGAGCATTGAGCGTGTTATCTCTGAATAAGCACCATGAAACGATGAATGTAACGGCTGTGTTTGCATGCTTGAAATTTCCCACACAGCACTGAAAACGAAGTAGATCAGCATCAGATGTGCCCATCACTTCTGCTGTACACACTCTCGTGTTGTTGATCTGTGAGCTTTGCTACCAATTTGTTCCTGTACTGTTCTACTGTTTGTTTACCCAACGGTGTAGTTCATGTTTTCCTTTTTTTTCCCCCATCTGATTAGTAAATAAGCTTCAAAACGGGAAAAGCTCATAGTCCATTAACTTGTGACTTATCACCAGGTTTTTTTTTTCTTGATATCCACGACATTCTTAGGTAGGCTAGGAAGAATTATGGAATATGACATTGCATAATACTATGGGTACACTCATTGGATGGAGCTTGTAATGTTGTTATTGCATATACTTGGGAACTGTTCTTGTTATTTTATACTGACTTTTTATATACGGTACCTTGAAATTTCATGGTAATAAGGTTTTCAATTTCGACTTATGGTTACTTGTCAGCAATTGTGCGCTAAAATTTTTATATGACATGGATTGACAAGTGGCAGTTCATCACTTTTCCATCCGAGAGAATTCGAAGTTCATTTTTGACCATTTATTTGCTTACCGATTTGGTCTTTTAACTGAAAATCCATTGATATTCGTTTCCCAATGTTGATAGCACTTTCCTTGCCACGTTATTGCTTTTTAGCGTCGTATCGTCTCGTTGAGTAGTTCAGGTATTTTGATTGCAACGTAGCAACGAATTTTTTGCAACTAAAGAGGGCGACACTGATTAATTTTCAGAAAGAAGGTGCATAATTATTGAGGCTCCATTATCGGGATCACTTCCAGTGCTGGAGTTTGGTTTTTGAAGGTTGATGTGGCATTTTTGGTGCTCCTTGAATTTTGGTATCCCAGTTTGCTTATCAGTTGTTTCGAACAGTGTGTACGGAAATGAGTATACGGTGAAGACAGTACTGCAGGCAGAACTTCAGCAGCAAAGCATTTAGCTTGAGAAGCAACCCAATGCCACGACGAAAAGCCAATGAAAATGGTACGGCAAGCACAGCTGTCGGTACAGCAAGACCACGTGCTAGACGTTCGAAGAAAGATATCGGTGGTTTGGAACCGAAACTGGAAATGGTTCAGGGGATGTACGACAGTGGTCAAGCACCGTCAGCAATGCAAACTGTACCAATGATGCATAATCATAACGGGATGATCCCAATACACGATGATGGTGGACCAATGTCAAGTCATCATGTGTACACACCACCAACTGGCTCGATGGGCGCGCCACCGCCACCTCCACCACCGCCAGAATATTATCAGGCGGTACCGCCAGGTTATCAGCCATCACCACTCGGTCCACCTCCTGGTTCGGCACAACAGGCACCACCACCACCACATCAGTTTATTGAACCCGAACCACCGCAAAGTCCTTTTGTTGGGCAGCCGTCTCATCTACAACAACATAATCATATGATCATGAGGTTCTCATTCATGCTTTTTTGGAAGTGTTCTGCTCAAGGTTGCCAAGATACTAGGGAAGGACTTCGTGAAGGAAGTCCATAAGAGAAATCGTCATTCGGGCATTTTTATTGCTAAAATGTGTTTTTCAGAGTAACGCAGCTTCCAATCTCTGATGAAATCAAGTGTTTATATTACGTTTTTCAGGTACAGACATGTGGCCCCTATGGGTATGCCGAACCATCAGCAAGGTCCTCCCCCCTCGCAATTAGAATTCAGGTTGCATGAAATGAATCGAAGGTTATTCATCTTCAGTAACAGCGGAGTAAGTGTTTCTCTTTATTAGCTTCTGATTTTCATTTTTTTATTGGTCGATACGCTTATGTCAAGTATTTGCGTAGTGTCATATTGTGTTAGATTTGTTTTGTTGTACTTCTATGGGCTATGAGGGCCTTTGTCTTCGAGAATCAAGGTACATTCTGACTTTTGCTTCCATTAGCAAAATTAATATTTCCTGAGGAAGTTGCATGCGGATTAATATTTGATTTTCAGATTCAGGAAAAGGACCATGCGCAGTGGTGGGATGCATTTGCACATGAATTTTTTGATGACGATGCCAAAATGAGCTTTTTATTATTTGATGACCAAGCACCTGGACATCATCATCGATATAGTATGTGGTTTTGTGACTGGTTTTCGACAGAACTTTTTTTGACAGCAGAACAAAGGCTTATAATTTTGTTCTATAAATTCGGTTAGGATTACTTATCCGCAATTGATTTACTTCTCTTATACTTCTTGCAATTTTAGCCATTGGCCGGTTATTGATACCGAGGTATTTCCGGTCAATATTTGAAAGTGGAGTGAAAGAGATGTTTTATGTAATCCGAACACCTTCTCGCGAGCAGGCAGGTGGACCGTGGACAATTGTGCTTGACTGCGATAATGTACTTCTTGTGTCAAAACATGAAAAACCTGTCCTGTCCGAAGTTAGTGTCCTTTTTGTTCCTCAAGTATTCTGCTATAAGCTTTCAACATTACTTTTCAAATTAAATAGACAAAATGTTTCATGTGGTCCGTCCCAATAGGCTAGTTAACTATGGCAACGTCTTGCTTTAGGAGTAGAAACTTATTCATGTGGTCCGTCCCAATAGGCTAGTTAACTATGGCAACGTCTTGCTTTAGGAGTAGAAACTTATTCAATATAATTGTGTAATTTAACTGCTTTGCTTACGATCAACAGTATATACTGATTGATCAACAATATATACTAATTAAAGGGATTTTACGATCTTTTTCGTGCTTAGTGTTGTAAGTCAGTATTGTAAGTTTCCCAAATTTTTAGGTTCATACCGACTGTAAATTGATGTGCGAATTCGCGTTTGATGACACATATGGCTACAGGATCCGACAATGGAACATCGAATTAAGGCATTGTCAAGAATTTGTTCTGAGAGATGTAAACATGGTATGTCGCCTTTTATTGATTATTGTTTCACCGCTGACTTATTCCTGCCGTTAAATGTATTATGGTTTGTTGAAGGATTATGATAATTCTGTGCTCAGGATAATGTAATAAATTAACAAGGGTGAAGGTATATTTTTTATGGCTACATTAACAAATATCAAATGTCTTATCACCTGTATTCTGATGAATGTGGAATCGTGTATCGGTTCGAAGTGTCAATAATTATTTTCCTGCTACGTCGGGAATTGCATGGAACTATTAGAAGTGATCTCATGTATTGCTGAATTTACACAATATTTTTTGTAAAAACGAAATCTGTACAATCTGATTACAGCTGCAAGATAGCGAAACGCAAGAGAAATTGAAAATGAACATAACACGGACAGGCATGACCCAAATTACGCTAAATTATTTGAAGTTATGTGTCATCCTGGAACCAATGCAAGTACTTATGAGTCAAAGTAAATCGCACAACGTAAGCTCTTTTTATTTCTTACACCTTTCATTAAAGTTGTTTGTTTGACTTTCATTTTCTGTTACAAATTCTGATTCTGGATTACTCAATTGTAAGTTTCGTAAATTGCAGATTCCACCGAGAGAGTCTTTGAAGCAAACCTTGTTCCAAGCTCATGCAAAGATGCAGCAGTATCAGCAGCATCAACAGCAGCAACAAATGGCAATGAACGCAATTGGTGAGTTAGTCACTCGAAATTTTCCTCTTGTGATTGGCAATTTCGATGTATAATGTTTAACTTTGACTACTTTGTCTTTCCCATTCCTTTTTCATTTGCCAATACAGGTGGCATGAATCCGTCTCATGTATTACCACCGACACCGGTGGAGGAACCAACTTCCAAGAAACCTCGGAAACGAACAAGGAAGACTGCGACTGGTGCGAGTACAGCATCGAATGCTAAAAAGAAAATAACTCGCCTCCATCGACAAATGCTACTAATTTTTCAATAAATTCACATGTTTGTTTTTCTTTCTACATTCATTATGTCAGGAAATGCCGTTGAATATCGTTGTATAGGTTCCTGCCACTTTCCTGTACTGGATTCTTTTTGTGCTAATGCGAATGAATTCGGACTGAATGCCTATCAAATTTTTTTGAAACATGTATTTTCAGTTTAATTGTTGCAGTTTCCACTCCAGTATCAGGATGTTATGGTAGTGGGTGAACCTTCAATGATGGGTGGTGAATATGGCGAAGAGGATGAAAGAACTATTTCTAGAGTGGAAAATACGCAATTCGATCCCAGTGCTATGCAGAACTCATTACCTAGTATGAACCATCAGATGCCCGCTACAATGTCTGCAATTGGAGGACCCCCACCCCCTCAAAGTTTGTGTTTTTCTTTTTTAATTTTTAACTTTTCTTTCTTGATTTAGTTACTGATATCTTTGGAAGGTTGGTGTAGATTCGATGAAAGCTTATCTTATTTAACTCCCATTGCGTTTAACTAAATATATAAAAGCCTGATATATTTGCAAAATTGTGTGTGTTTAGAATTCGGTATATTTAGTTCAATGTATTTCGAGCATGATATATTCTCAAAACTATGTGCATCCTAAAGTTTAAAATTATTATTTTAGCCTACATGCCTGATTTTGAATTGACGTCGATAGGCGGATGGGGTGTGAATACAGGAAATCAAGCTCCCTCGTCTGCTGCACCACCAACAGCATGTGGTACACCTCTTGGAGTTAATACTCCAATTACTGCTTGTGATCCTCAACAAACGTGAGGCTCATCTGTGCCTCTGGTAAATACTTTTCATTCTAAATACAGCAAATAATTTCAGATATACTTCCACTCATAGAAACAGCCAGTAATATCAGGCAGCAGAATTAACTAGCTACAATTTTCTTAGATGAAATAAGTGTGAGATAATGAACTTTACTAAGCCGACATAGACACAAAGAATTACATTTTGGTCCTGCATATAAAGTTTGTCGTAATCTAAGATTAAATTTCACAGCTCATACTTTTGTAACTTTTCCGTCATATTTTACTGTAATGGTGTAGTGCAATCATTCTGATTAGTTTCTTTAGAACGGCAAACATACCATCATGAAGAAAAGAAGGTAAAACATTTATGGGAAACGCGGTTCGTATCAAACGTATCAGGTTATGCAAAGTGTTCCCCAAACAAATCCCCAATCATCTTCACTTGAGATTTTTTATTGTTCCTTTCTCGAAATTAATCACCTTTTTTCTTATTATGCGTACAGCGTGCAACATGATGTATGCTATGTGCATAGATAATAAGAATTTTTCTGGTATGTATCTCGAGTCTTGTGCATCTCTGTAGGATTTCATTGGAAACCTTTCATATTTCTTAGATTAAATTGATCTGTTATTGTTTTTTAGAAACGACTGATGGGCTTGTTTAAAAAGCATTTTTGTAACATGAGCTGTGAACAATTTTGTTAAAATTTTCAGCCATTTTGATTCAGAGAATTTCAGCATTTTTGTGATATTATGATGTTAGGCTGCGAGTTTGCTGAACTAGTTAGTATTTGACTTTTGATTTTAAAAGTGCCATGAATAGGCAAAATCCCGTGTAACTTTAAGTTCCTGGACAATCTTCAAAAATTTGTTGCTAAAAATGGTATTAGGGTGTTCTATCGGCAACGTCGCTGCTGTATTCACTTTCAATGCATGAAGGAATGTAATTTTTCCCTTTTTTGCTCAGCAGACAAGGTAAAGGCATCATTATTATAATGGCGCCAGGAAGGTATACCTTTTGTTTACCTCATCGTGAGTTGTGTCAGCTTCCTTTTTTTATTTTGTCAAGTTTTCTTATTGAAGCATATTTTTTTGCTCCAATATTTTTTATGAACTTGTAAGCGCGTTCTGCGCGTTGCTTTGATATGATTTTCATTCGAATTTCCATTGAATGTTTTACCAAAAAGAGGTTTTCGTGTAATCGAATATTATGATTGTTTACATGGTGATTTCTGAAAGACGATTGTGCATAGTTTTAAAGTTCTGTTTTGGTGCGCATTTGTCGTTTCCATATCTAAATCGATTTCACCGACAGCCTGACTAGCGGGTGGATTAAAATAAAACATAAAAACTGGCATTGTAAGAAACTGATGTTTGGTCGGATCAGGTGTAACAGTTGTAAATTAAATGGTAAAAGCTTTTCACTTTGTTTTGGAGCATTTCTGATGTTTTGATGGATGAATTCATAAGAAATGAAGTCTTCCCAGGCGCTATTTCAAACTTTGGTTGCAAGTTGTAACATGAATAGGAAACTTGAGGAAAAGGTGCTCAAATTTCGAGTTTTAGGGGGAGCGAGGGTTGGGTGGTATTCTTTGACTGGAGTGGTGGTTGTGGTTCATTGTTATTTCATTTCTTTGGTGGCTACTTCAAGTTTTGCGGCGTTGTAAGCGGGGGGTGTTTGAAAGTTTGTCTTTTGTTCGTTTCAGTGGATCACGCTGCGCAGATTGGGTGAGAGAAACGGCAGTGAAAAAAATCTCAATCGGGTGAAGTGTGATTTGGAATACTTTAGCTGTGGTGTTTTCGGAAGGATGAGGGGAGTTCGCTAACAAAGGGAGCGTGAGGTACATGTTGCTAAAGCGTTCGGGAGCTTAAATTGGGATTTGGTTCGCGAAATCCCGGCTAAAGTACTTGTGGGGTGTTTTTAATTATGTGTGGTAATTAAGTAGTTCGTTTTTGTTTGGATGCAGAAGTCGTAGCATGGACCCCAAGGTTCAGAAATAAATTGTTTATTTGGAATCAAACTCTAAGCAAAGCTTTTACCATCTTTAGCCAAACTTGGTGTGGCATTATAATACAATAAACTAAGGACATGGTTTTTCATATATCTCGCAGACCGTACTTTAGTTCTCGCGAACCACCTTCTCGGGGGGTAAGCGGGCTACCGGTTGGGAACCACTAATTTAGACCCACGTCCCAGCATATCTCGAGGCGGTGTTGTCTTAGCGGTCCTAAACAATTTAGCAAATTTTAGGCAGAGGTGGAAGTCCATGAAAAATCGAACACAAAATTCGAGGATCTAATTATGTCAAGACTAACTGCTTTCAAGAACAAAACCAAAAAGACATTGCCATCCCTAACCTGTGTTGTGTTTTTGAAGGTGGTTGGTATTGATATTTCGACCGGTAAGAGTGGGAAAAGTGATTTATGTCTGGATTTCAACGGGATTTGAAATTTATGGGGTTTACTATGCTTGTCATTTATAGTCAGATCAAGTGTTGAACTTGGAAGTCATTCGTGCCTGTCAAAACCTACAGGGTTAAGCGTGTAACATTTATAAACGAATATCATATATCTTCAATGTCTTTCTGGGGAAATTGTTATAAGGTTCATTTTCCTGTGTGATGAGTATCGATAAGTGACTAGCACTTTTTATTTTATACGCATAAATCAAGCGATAAATTTTTGGCATACTCATTTTCGAATTTTCAGTATTGTAAGGAAAAATAATCATTCATACCTGGGATGCTTCTGCGCTAAACGTTAGCTTCCGAGCTAGACGTTAGCTTCATCCGTAGATGGCAAAGCCCAAACTTTAATTTTTTTATCAGCGCACTACCATCAGCTTAGGATTACACCAAACGTCAAAAAGTTTTGGATAAAGAAAAGTGTAGTATTTTTTCATGCAATACCAAAGCAGCATTTATGTCAACTAGGGGAAGGCCAACTTTGGTCACGTTACGACTGGACCTTGTAGGATGTAGTGAAATGTAAACTTTCGTCATCAAACTGAAAGGGAAACATATTAGACTAATGAATCATAAATAGTGAAGAATATTTAAGTAAACAGTGGTCATATATGCTTCGCTTCACGATAAAACAAACAGTAGAAGCAGTAGAGGAAAATATTCGTATGAGCAAAGCGATAAACATGGATGACCAAAATTTGCTCAAGAAAAGCGTTTCGGAGAAAGGCATGAAGGAATTGGCATCTTCCGAAGTTAAGATCTTTGAAAATCATTTCATCACAAAGAGCTTGTAAATAAGCAATTGTTCCGAAGTATTTGCAACACTGATTTGTTGGTGGAGCAGGTTTATTTAGCACTTCATTAAATAGACTGCAGTTTCTCGTGATGAGGAGAATAGGAAGAGAAATAAAGATTGTCTTGAGCTGAACCGATTTCTCATGAATTATTAGCAAATATCATTCAGCCATTTATGTTCAATTAGTCAAAATATTCTTTGTGGATTGATTGAAAATTCATTTGTTAAAATCCATTGAGAATTTAGAACCAACTGGAACATACTTTTTACCTTTCTGGTTTTGAGGTATTTTGCAGCATCATTTTGGCCCTGTAACGAAAGCGGCTACCTCTTAAATTGTTGCGAACTAATTCATACATTATTCGAAATTTTTGCTTGAACGTAAATAACTTATAAAGCAAATCAATTTATTACTGTTTCTCACTGAAAGATGTTTTATTTTAGATTAATTAGGCACTAGTTTCCGCTGCCCATAAATTTGTATGCAACTTGATTTACAGAATTCTTTCCGGAGCTGTATTTTTATGGAAACTTTGAACGGAGAATAATTATATCAAGAAGATATCATCTAGAAATTTTTTTTTTCGATTTCTTGATAACAATAGCATGTGATGGATTACGTGATAAAAGATCTATGCATAATTAAGATTTTCATAAATGTCCAATTAAATTCCGCCTGACCATCATACGTCAATGAAGAAGTGTTATTCAGCGACTTGATAGTGCCGATGTAAGATAAAATTGGTAAAGTGAACGTGATTTTTGTGAAGAGCTTCAACGAATCACAGATAAATTATTCGATTTAAGCCGCTTAAGACATGAACGCTTTATAGCTTAATCAACGAGGACAGTATTAAGGGTACTTCAAGAAACAAATGCTAATGGCTCTATGTCGAAGTTGGCGAGAATGTAGTTTTTTAATAACACACAGTTTGAGAAAAGAAGAATATGCTGGATATTATAATACTTATCAAGTTAAGAAATCATGGATTCAGATAAAATTCTGGATCTGGATTACGTTTGCTATCTCCTCACTTAACTTTTCAATAGATTAAAATGTCTACCAACATTTGGTGATTGGTGATTGCCAATAATTTGAATTGTATAATAGTGTCAAAAGCTACGGAATCAATGAAAATTTCAATATTACATCACATGAGACTGTTTATAAATTATTAAATGACATAAATATAAACAGACTAAACACCTCGATTTCGGCATGTCTACGAGCTATAAATCATAGCATTGCAGCACGAAGAGAGCTTCGTTGGTTTGTAAATTCAGATATTTTCAAAATTTTTCTCCCAGTTTATTTTCATTAAAATAGAACTCCACTGAATCGTTATTCACAAAATTTATTTTGATAGATATCCAGTTCAAATAACCAACAGTTCGAACTACCTCCAGATAGGAAGGACTCCAACTTATCCGGAAATTTTAGATCAGATTGTTAGCTTATAACATTTTCAGCAAACACTGAATCTACAGTTTACATTCTTCCTGCATAGTTTATGCAATGCGATATGGCTTCCATACTAAACTTTTTATACCTGCTATTTCTACCAATATTTACCGAACAAATCAGAACTATTCAGGTATTACTTTTATCAAACAAAATTAAATAATTCTCCAAGTTTGTGTTCATTGATTAATTGAGTATGTTTTTGAAAGCAACTTTTTATAAAAATATACTTCTATTACAAACGAATTTTTGCAGAAAATGGCTGAAAATGAAAAAGTACTGCTGAAAAAAATATTCAGAAAGGAAAGCTACGATTACTCTTTGCCTTCCGAGTCACCAACCATTGTTTTACCGTTCATGTTTATTGACCACATCGAACAACTTGTTCGTTTCATTGCTAACAAACAAACTTTCCATCATTTTAAATGAATTTATCGGTTCTCCATTATATTTAGAAAACTTTTTTGTCTTTTTTATGTTTTATCTTCTTCAGGATCAAAAACAACAGTTGATGGAAATGCATTGTAGTATGTTATTTGTAAGTTTGAATTTTTCCTGCTTTCCGCAACTTTCAGCTGAAAAAGTTTCTAAAATTTGGTGTATTTTATAGCACTGGGTCGACAAAAGAATTGTTTGGGAACCACGAGACTATGGTAATGTTGGCAAAATCGTACGACAGAAAAGTGATTTACCAAGAATGTGGTTTCCTGCGATCCACTTTACTGAAATTTAAGTATACTTTTTCTAAATATATTGTATTAGGATATGTCTGCATCAAACTGCTTTTTTTTGTAATTCTTATCAGCTTCTCAAGGCATACGAACTAAAAATATATTATACTAAGATGTAATGGCAGTGGTTCTGATTGGTTGAAATACTGAAGAGCTAAAATTCTATCAAGATTCCATTCCAACAGATCGTGCTAAGCCATATGTTTTTTTTAATGAAACTATGGGGATGATAAGAATTGTATTACAGGAAACTGAGAAGCGATCAGGCAATGCAATATTTCAATACCGAAGTAACGCTAATCAGTAATGGAGCGGTTTATGCACAAGTAAGCGAAATGAAAATCGATTCCTGAGCACTCAATATTTTTATTAGAAGTCGAGTAATGGCAGTGGTTCTACTTAGTCGAAAAGCTTCTCTGAAGAGCTGAGGTTCTATCAAGATACCTTTCTGAAGCCATAGGAAGCACTTTAAAGTCTCTATATTGGTAATAAATAGCATATGAATCAAAGGAGTATTTCAAACGCACCATCGTTTTAGGTGATACTAACAATTCGCTCAACATGTTCTCTGGATTTCACTGCATATCCAAATGATATTCAGAGTTGTTTGTTAACTATGTTCACACCGTTACCATTGTCCAGGTGCTGTTTTACCTTTGTGGTAACCTTGGAAGCTGTAAAATGTAATTATGTAGTACAGTTAGCGAA
The DNA here is from genome assembly GCF_000183805.2 of Loa loa. Taxonomy (NCBI): domain Eukaryota; kingdom Metazoa; phylum Nematoda; class Chromadorea; order Rhabditida; family Onchocercidae; genus Loa; species Loa loa. The sequence goes on along the minus strand of NW_018108351.1, from coordinate 57,425 downwards.
ATTGTGTCTTCTATTCTCAAAGCATATTTTCCGTCTGAATTTATTTTCAGTGGAAGCAACTGAACAGCTTGCGGATGGTTTATTTTCAGCAAACTGCAAGATTCATTTCAAGATTTATTTTGATCGGCGATTGATTTAGAGTAGAATGAATCTATTCCAGCAGCAGGTAAAAAGCTTGCAGATTGAAATTCTCAAGATGGACATCATTAACTCAAAAATCGGATATATTCGGCAGTTTAATGAATGAATTGCGAACCATCCGATCTGGCGAATTTGAAGTTACAAATCTATCCGCAACACTGCTCTTCATCCTTCCATTCGGCAAAATTACTGCCAACGAAAGCGCGTCAGTTCCATACTTTTTTTCGCAAATTTCTGTTTATATTTACAAGAGTTTTTTACTTCAAAAAAAAATGATGCTTTTTATTTATGTTACTTAAGAGACCGACCTGAAATGATGCGTTCAATAATACGTTTTGAAATAAAATTTCGCAGAATCGTGTATTACTATTCCGTGACAATGGCTTTACCACTGTTTTGTTTGGCAACGTGAGTCTTTTCATTTTTTGTCGAATTGCAACATGGATTCAACAATTCCGTTTTATTTTTCACACTCTCGTTAACTGCAATGATTTGAAAATTCTGAAATTAAATGACATTCATAAAGCTCCAGAAAGAAATGGCAGAATTACTGCTTCTTCCCTGTCTGAAACCCTAATTTGCCTAAAGTGAAAAATTCCTTTAAAATATTATCAGATTTCATGACACAAAAATTTGATGGTCAAAATGTCTCCAATTACACTTGAAGGTAATTCAAAATGTAATGTATCGGAAGTCTGAAGTTGTACATGGGTTAAATTAATGCAACCCATTTAAATGTTAAATATAGCACTTTGCTCCTCTAGTTTCAGAACAACATTCATGGTGGGAACAGTCGTATCTGCTTCCAGTTCCACTGTATGGCTTTTGTTATGTTTTGCAGCGCAAATACTGAATTACACTCAGATGCTGAATAGGTTACCACCCGATCAGCAGAATACTCCCTTCTGTGGTATGTTGTTGTACAACTTCAAATTCTTTTGAAAAGATTTCTTTAAGACCAATTTGCATTTTTTTTAAAAAAACAAGAGATGAATTTTCTTTATAACATGCATTATAAGAATATCATGAGATTCCAATCATGATTTTCTAAATATCATTGTTCCCCTTCGAAGTCTAAAATATTACAGCAAAAATGGCTACAATAATGTTGGCAGAAACGCTGGCACTGATCTTTTACCGTGTGGCAATAAATTTTAAGTATAATCATTCTGTCATTGGAAAAGGAATGATCCAATGTTCCAGAATGCAAAAAATCGAGAAAACACTCCGAATTCTACTTATCCTTCATACTCTTCTAAACGCTGTTTTGTTATTTTGTTGATCTCCTGAAAAATTACAAATCCCTAGCTGCCATGAAGGGACTGGATGTTTATTAGCATAGCTTGTATTTTGGCACTACTAAATCCGAATTTATGTTCGTAGTGACAGTGTTATACTTCTCATATTTTTTACCCTGCTTAATGTGCGGACTAACTGTTTATTATCAATTCCTTGAGTAAAGTTCGAAATTTAAAAATTAACCAGGTAGTCCTAAATTTGATCACGATGATTACCACAGACAACGACAGCTTCAGCAAAAATTGGCCTGCTCTTCTGAGTGATGAGCTGTATCACCCCAATATAACTGATTAAATGCTACTTATGGATTTTTGAGTAGTACCTGCAAAAACCCGACACTCAAAAAAAAAAATTTCATCACGGTATGTCTTCTACGGTATGCTCTAGAACCCAAGAATTAATGAGTGGTTTCGTTTTCGAACTTAGCTGAATTCTTTTAAAAGTGGAAAATTGAGAGTTACAACAGATTATGAAACCAAATAATAATTGTGCAATGTTGATACATCATTATATACGAGTCTTTTACGGATTCGAAAAAATTATCTAGGTGGAAATCTTGGAAATCTATCTCCTGCTATTGGTTAACACCATAATTCAATGATAAAGGATCAAAATCGTTTTTTCACCAAAAACAAATAAAATGCAGCTGAAATCGATGTCACCACCATGCTGAAGACTTCTGAATCTATAAATAATTGGACATTGTCACTAATTATGTGAGAAAAAAGGTATCAAAACTGGTAAAAGTGAAAGTCTTGAAAATTTTCAGCCCTACTTTTATAATTTGCTAAAAAAGTTTGATTTTAATGTTTATAAAAGTATTAGTTCCGAGGAGGCAATAAATGTTTGCCACAACATAACGCTGCAGAGGCAATAAAAAAGCATTATACCATCACAGTAATTTCTCTGCAATTTTTTAAAACTGTTTTGTCCCATCCGTCCATTGCAGTTCAGATTGTCTAGCATTTTTCGAAGACCCTGGTTTTGATGTTCGGGACTTGATTCTTCGAAGTGGTATACAAAGCACTCCGCTCAGTGTTAGCAGTGCACCCATCACATAAAATGATAGATCGAAATTTCCACTCAGATCTTTAAAGAGTGCTGTAATAAGTTTATTGAGATATATTTTGGAAGTTTACGCTAATTCATTACTCATATGATATACTTAGAAAACACCCTCATTCCTCTGTTTACCATACGAAGTGGACATCCTTTCTGATTCATCTGTGACCATAGTTACTTCGGACTTTACTTGAATCATTTCATTTGAACTCCCGAAATTTTAAATGATATTTACCAGCAAGTGGTGGACCAATTAAAACAGCAATACCCATACAGAGCATCATCATCCCAAAAGCATTAGAAAGCTTTTCCAAACCGAGTAATTCAATACAAATAATGGGACGAAGTGATGAGAAACATGCTGCAAGCTTACTTTAATTCATTTAATTTCAGTTTATATTGGTTTAGAAACTGCCATTTAACCTTTTGAATTTTATTATTACGTTTCAAATTTTTAGGTCTAAAATTAGAAAATTAGGGACGAGTTCATACCAACACTCCATGCAAACGGTATTGTATATACCATATACATCCAATATTGTGTTAGTAATGGTACGATGCAAGTTGCTATACCACCACTGATTACACCCAGATTATGAACAAATAATGGATCTACTTTTGGTAAATCGGATATTAGCCTACAATCAGTGCACATACCAAGTAAATAAACCAGGTGAAATGCCAGGCAAAATTTGTTAGGTAAATAACAAGCAAACAAAGGAAATAAGTGGATAAATCAGTGAATGAACAAATACAAAAAAAGAAACGAACCCGCACAATATTCGCCCAAAGATATTCACAAGCCCTATAAGAAATAGCAAATACGATTGTTGGTTTGAAGTCGCACCTACTTTAATTGCCTGAAAAGTGAACAAAGTGCTTAAAAAATAAATGCCATAACAAATAAAACATAATTACTTTTAATATAAAATTATTTTCAAGTAAAAAAAAAAGTGACGAACCTGTTTGCCAAGGAAAATAAACGGGACAAAGAGACAATAAAGTGTCAAAAAAGCGGTGATTGCAATCAATACAAAGGTCGGATCTAACAGCAAGCTTATATCAACCATCGAGCGCAAAATCTACGAATTCATTTAATTTATCATTACCATTATCAAAATAAAAAGAAAATACACCTGGACGACACATCTTATGATAACACCGTAGTGCATGTAGAAATGTGATTGCAAATAAATCCAGGCAATATTATCATTTTAAGTGGTCAACGATATGTGGTCTTTTTCAGTCAGACAATGAAACTCTCTTTCATACATAATTTTCTACTTTGTTTATTGTGGATGACTTGACTGGAACTCACGGTATGTAAAGGAAACCGTCTTCTAGCTTTTTGTGATGTTGTTTGTGTCGTCGTTCTTGAGGTCGTCATTAAATTACCCGTCATTTCCTTCGTTTCTTCTTCTATAAATTATATAAATGCTGAATATGAATGAAAAGATAGAATTAAATCAGATTAAAAATTAACCAATGAATCTTCCTGGGATTGAATGGTAGAAAAATTGTGGAGTTCTGTGCAGAAAAAAAACTACGTACAACAATATTCCTATGTATAATTTCACAAAGTTTCATAATTTAACCATAAGTTTCATAACCAATCATAACGTTTGAAAATATTGCTGGAGACACTTATGTAAAATCTTTTTGATAACCTTCTTCAGTCTAATTATGGGAAATATGTAATGCATTTACACTGTTGTTGTCAAAGTCTCAACATTTGACTAGAAATTTTTCAGCTCCAAAATATGGAGACATTAGATTTTTAACCTCAATACCGCACTTTCAAGTCAGCGAGTTTCCTACTTACCATCAAAGAAAAAGGAAATACTAACGAGACATTTCCCCTCGTAGACCGCTCAGTGATATCGAATGGTTGGCAATGAACTGAGAAGACAAGTTGTTATGTCCACCGTTTCCTCCACAGGACAAATCAGAATTAGATTTCACTTTTTTGTCCTTAACGAGAGAGCTGATTCAATGATGTTTTATATCAATACCATAACTTTGATGATTTCAATCAGAAAATAGAAAAATGCATACAAGCTTTGAATTTTCACAAACAATCGAAAGCAAAAAGGACAATTTGTAACTAATTTGAACTATCAGTAAACAGTCAGTCTGGTGCAAAAATTTACAGAAAATTGGTTCTTCAATTTATTTAGCTTAGTGGGATTTTCATGTTGCAAGCGTAACAAAAAAGTTTATTCAGCGCATTGATAAGTTTTCTTTCGATATCGACTGTCATTGTATCTTGTATCACGGTGTACTACATTAAATTACTAGGACATACAGTATCACTGGACGTCAACATGTAGATTAATTAGGCTACGAACTTTTGTATCGCGATTTATATGAATCTAATACTACATTCCATGTTAATCATTCGTCTTTTTATGTGAAGAAGACCCTTTTCCGGGAAGATGAAGTATTTCTATACTTGCATTGTAATTTGAAGCTCATTTTTGATATGTATTTTGGATTGCAAGATGATCGAGCAGCTTAGAAAATTATTTAACCAGATAAGATCAGTTAAAAATACTGTTTGAAATCTAATAAATGAGAAGCTAAATAAATTCTTGGTTTTCCATTCCATAGTTACGGATTCATTTGCCTTTGATGTTCAGAATTCAAAAAGACCAGATTACTTTAATGTTCAAAGGTAATTTCTTAGAACATTCAAGAATATTCATGGTATCAGCAGATCATTCCAAAAAGAAAAAGGATATTCAACCGTCATAGAAGCAGAACGCAATTCAGTGCTGCATTTAAATATCTGATTTGGATTTGCCCTTGTCAAAAAACATTTGTGTCATGTTTTGGTAAGTCATTACCAACAATTATTACTAGCTTTCTCACACTGTTACATGTCTAAATTATTAAATTAGGCTTCGATCGACAGTTAATGTGAATCCCCATGAAGGTTTTCATCTTCTATACGGTGCTTTATAAACGTTTGAATTTAGAGAGGCATTTCAGCAGACTGTATTTTTTTTTTTTCAGCACTTGAATGGCTTCTTTATTTCTCTGTTTTTCATAATTAGGCAATACCCCAAGGATGACTGATGAAGTCCTTTCAAATTTTAAAGAACAAAATCGAGAGATATCCACTTTTCTGCAGTGATGAAAGTCACCTCAACAGGTCAAGAGGACCTTACCAGTTTCACTCATCAGCGTCGTCAGATTTGTCCTGAGTCAGAAGCAAAATGCAAATTTCGGTAAAATTAGTCCAACAACTCGTAAAATTAGCCCTCAAAATTTTGCTGTCTTGGTTTTAAGATTATGAATAAAGATCCAACCACTGTCAGTCAATTTTCTGCATGAGATGCTGTCCACATATTGCCCGATAAAAGATATTGTCGCATCGATTTAAGATTTTGAATTAATCCAATTTCTGTTTCAAAATTGAAAATATCAACAAATGCAAAGTACGCAAACCTCATTATCTTCAGGCGTTACTAATGGTGTTTCTCGATAACACAAACCACATAAGACAGATAAAAGTGTAATAAATGCTGCATAAACAAGGAAATGCCTCCAGTTGTTTTCACAAACTTCTAATAAAAATGGAAATAACTGAAATGTATAAAAAACTGAAAGTGATAGTGAGGACGCATAGAATTCCAGAAAAAATCTTTAGACGGTCTGAAAGAATTCATAAATTTCAATTCAGTGAACGAAAAGCTAGTTGAATGGTACTGCAGTTCCTCATCAAGGTGACAAACCTGTGAAAATATGGTAGTACCAATGCCTGAACCGCATACAGCTATACCCATAGCGAAGGCTCTTCGTTTTTCAAAATACTGATTCACAATCAATATTGATGGCAAATAAACAAGTCCAAAGCCAATTCCTGAATTCGTTGATTGTAAAAACTTACCACAACTGAGTTATTTGATTTTTGTGAGATGAAACTGCGTGTGGAAATGGAAAGCAAACACCACCAAAGTTCCAAAAATGTCTTCCAAGGCCATCTGTGTAATCAACATCATGCGAAATTCTTTGTCATAAATTTGAAATCCTTGAACAGCAAGAATTAAAGGAGCAGCTACAATTTAAAGAGGTTTTCACAACAAAAACTCAGTTGCTTCATTCCTAGAATTCTTTTTTCTCCTTTTCTTTTGGACGAGTCAAAACTTGCTAGACACTTATACTTACCTCCAATAATACCGAACGTGATATAAAGCAATGGAAGTGATGGTACGATGGAAGATAGAATGAAACCAACAAATGTCGTCATAGAACCAACGATAACTACCAAACGACATCCAAATAAATTTGCAAGCCCGCTTGCCAAAGGACCTTGGAAACAATTAATATGATTATAGATGCTAACAAGCAATAAAATCAGAATTCGCACAACTTCACTACTAAACCCGCGATGAATAAAACTTTATCGAAAAGTACCATACATCATCATTGTAGTTTCAAGTCTCTGTGAACACTAGTTGTACCAATGGTTGGTGTTTCCGTACAACACTTTTTTTTTTTTAAATCTATTAATAAGACTATTAATGCTAACTAAAAAAAACGGCTGCAAAAAGTAAGACACCTGCAAGAAAGTAAAACCCAGCAAGTAACGACTGTACAAGGGAAGCCTGCATAGCTGTCGTTCCGAAATCCTGTTCCCAAACCTCAACAAGTGTTTTACCAATCGAATAAATAATCCCATCCACGATAACATTGGCAAAAAATGAGGCGAACACAATTATCCACCCGTATCCACCTGCAATTCATGACACTCAATTCAGTCTATCGGAAAGCTGGCAAATACCGAAGCAAATATCGCTCCAACATTGTGGCGCGATTATGTCAGCTGGCAAGCATGAAAAATCAAGCATGAAAGCATGAAAGCATGAAAGCATGTCAAGCATGAAAAATCAATTATGGAGAATAAATTCATAAAATAAGGTTCAGTTATGGCAAAGTAATAAATTAATAAATCTTCATAGAAAGCGAACCATCTGGTGGGGTCATTGATAAATTATTGTTCGTTTTGGAGCTGCCATCCTCAATTAAAACTTCATTTTTCGCCAAACATTTCTTTCCACTATCTTCCATCGTATAACAGGCTAAATTCTGATTATTTGATGATGCATGCAGTGCATGCACACTAAATTGCATGTGTCATGACTGGATAATAGAAGCGTTGTTGAATATTCAAAATTAATCAAAACACGCAGTTACACATAAAACAACGGCTAATGAAAGGAAAAAAGCCAACGGTGTGAAAATTGCAGAGCTTCTATTGTCCCAGAGAAAATATGAAAATCGTAAAGCTTCCATTATCCAAGGGCAAATGATTTGTTTTCTGTTAATTCTCCCATCATATGTTCTGAGAGTCCTGTAGTAGCTTATCGTTTCATCAACGTGTTTCAATCATTAGAGAAAAAGCAGCAAAAGTATGATTCGAAATGTGAAAACTGTACTTAATTTGGTATGATAAAAACACAATTCTTGCATATATACATGAGCAAATAGTGTTATCCTCTAGCTGTGTAACTGTTCTAGTGAAGAACAAAATGAAGAAGGTAAGAAACTTTCTGTAAATATTCTCTAATTCTGTAACATTGCGATTCATTTATTCCGCTTGTATTGTAAATATTTGATATCAGTTCGAAATCTTCGGATTTCCAACAGTGTAAGCAGCAGAACTTCTGAATTTTTATACAGGATATCATGAATGTCTGGGAACTGATCTATGTTAATGATGCATCAGTCTCTCTGTTGAATATTTAACCCGAACCCCCTCCTCCCTCCCCATATATCTTGTCACTGTGTCAAATATTTGACAAATCAAATATTTAACAAGTTTTTCGTTGTAATTAATCCAGTGGCCACACGCTGAGAAGATAAAAACTGAATTACATTTCAGCAAAAATTGAAATACAGGTCATATTAAAGCACAGTATGTTGTTGCAATGTTGTTCTTTTGAGGAAAGGAAACTTTGGCATGCAGTAAAACGATGTTCATTTCACTTCTATGAATCGAAGTCCAACAAGAACTGTACAATTAGCACTCTCTTAAACAAACAGATCAAGAATATAAATTAATAACCTTAGGTGTGTTATGTTTTCTTTCCAGCTCTAGAAATGGCTTATCACCAATACTGTAATTTTTGAAAACTTCCAAGTCTTGCAAAGAAATGCGAAAAATTTGAACAGCTTTTTCGAATCATAAAATGTATGTCCACTTGTCCTTCCTTACCCTTTTCATTGACAATCGCTGAATAAATTTTCTTTAGATTATACAAACTAAAATTTGGCATTCAGAAGAACAACTGAAGTGCCAAATTCATGATACGAGCCGCAAGCAACTTGCACATCACTCTTTCTTTTGTCGATTGGACAAAAAATAAACAGAAACGTACTGCAAATAAAATACCCTAGTCTACAAGGATTAACACAGAGCAGTAAGTCGGAAGTATAAATATTTTTCCTTCCAGATATTTTAACCACGATTAAATATGGATATATCATGTCACTAGCATTCAAATACCTTCAGTGATACCCTTTCGCACAAAACTCGAAGTGCTGTTTTTGGCGATGTCATCCGAAACAGCAATAAAATGAAAAATAAACTGATTAGAAAATAATTCTGCTCACAAAAACATGTAGGAATGGAATGTGTTATTACACAACAAGTTCCTGGCAGAAATGAAAGTCTTAGGAACAAACTAAAACGTACCTGAAATAAATCATTTGTTGTCAGAACACCCTTCTAAGCTTAATGTTAGTGATTCAAAATGCCAGTCTTTCCAATTTTTTTTTCATTCAATTTCCGAATTAGATTAAAAGATCGAAAAAAACTGATCATACAAGTTGCTTTTTTTTCGATGCCTATTATTTCCACAAGTTTAAATTTTCTGCTAGTAAAGTAATGACGGAAAATTAAAAAACGAGACGATGGAACAAAGTTAATCAATCAATCATTCGATGTTTAAATTGAGTTAACCTTTCAGTATTCAAATTGACCACGAATATTTGGATGGAAAAGTGACAAGAAAATAAAGTACAAACGTCACCTTCATCAAACTTTAAAGTCAGCTGAGTAAACAGAAATCACCAATAATCTCAAGAACAAAATTGGCCATTCATCAGTTTTCAGAGCTAGTATCGGAAAAAGATTTGTACAAAAAAAAAAAGGAAAGGAGGAAAAAAGAACGTTGCGAAGCACAAGTAAATATGGATATATTTAACCAAACTTCTGTGGCTTTCCTTGATTTTGAATTCCTCTCCACGCATCTTATTTGCTTTATCCTGATGAAAACGTTCATGTTTTACTACCAAATGTCTCGTGTTTACTTTTTAACTATCATATAATATTCGTACGGTTTAAAGAAAGTGATCAAACAACATTACCAAAGAAGGTAGTATCCCTTAATCCGAGTTTCTCCACGGACACTCCTCTATCGCACGAGAAAAGCTTGCGTGGCTTTATGAAGTTGCGAGGCACGCAGGCAATGGCATGTTCCGGTAGGTGACAGGTCTCAACTGAAACATCCGACTAAGTGCGTCTATGGTCAGGATGGGCTCGTTAGCGTCCTGATCCTAGGGGGAAGACAACCCTAACTCCGAACTAAGTAGGTGGAACTTGCTTAGCCTTATATGGACATCCATCTAAGTAAGAGGATACTCTGATTGAACCTACGTCCTGAGAATTTCGTTGTCACCGTTCTACCTCATTAGGATCTGGCAAATGAACCTTAGAAGTAAAGAGTGGGACTAGTTCCACGCACGTTGCACCTCACCGTAAAAATCCATTGCACAGGCTCGAAAGATACATCCACATTTGTAAAGCCTTGCTCTCAGTGAAGTTCGTCTTCAGGATGAAAACAGCTTTAAAGAGCATGGTGCATGGTGCCGGCTACATCCATCAGTCAGGCAAACGCAAAACCGAAATGACCTTTCAGGAGTTGGATTCATGGTTAAAAACGCCATTGTCTCCGAAGTTGAAAATTTGCCGACAGTTCATTCCGATCGCATTATCTCCTTATAGCTTTGTAGAGACAACAAGTAACATACTATTCTCTTCAGTATATATGCCCCAACCCACCAAGTTGACCCTGCGGAAAAAGCCAAATTTAGATCAAATCGCACCCAGAAGATTCCTTCAGATAATAGAATCATAATCTCATAATCCTTGGTGACTTCAACGCCAGAGCAGGAAGAACTCTGAAGTTTGGAAAGGAATATTAGGAAAGCATGGCGTTGGAAACTACAATGACAACGGACGCCTTCTGATAAAGTTTTGTGCAGAACGATAGCTCACCATTACCAACACTATCTTTCAAGAGTCGATCGAAGCACTGGCACCTTACTGACTGCGTCTTAGTGAGCGAAAGAAATATTTACGATGTCCGTCATACCCGAATGTTGCCTAGTGCAGAAAGTCACCTTGTGTAATGTAAACTTAACCTCCACCTTTAAGCCCAAATGAACGATGGGCGATATTGCAAAGAGGAGCTCAAAAATAACAATCTTCAAAAAGCTATGAGGAACAGCTTCCAGGTAAAGCTTCAAACTAACCCTCTGAAGATCATCCCATGGGTCCCTCGCCTGAAAAGCTTTGGCAACATATTAAAAATAACATCCTTCAATCCTCTGAAGAATCCTTAGAGTTCTTCAAGAAAAACAAAGATTGGTTTGATGAAAGCAATTAAGAAATGCAGGAATTGTTGACAAAGAAGAGAACTGCGCGTCAAGCAGATCTTGCCAAGCAGATCTCGTTCAGCGATCTTGCCATGTAAGAAAAGCAGCCTTTCGTCTTGCATGTAGTAATCTCCAAGAGGAATTTCGAAACATCTAGAACAAGTGATCAGACTAGCAGAAAACTCAACTATACACAGGTTTGGAAAACCACAGAGGATTCTATGAAGCTCTGAAAAGAAGTGTGTGGACTACATCAGGTCCAAAGGACCACACCACATCAGGTCGCATCAGGTCCAAAGCTTCTTCCTCAGCGCAGATGGCCAAATGCTTCTCACAGATAGAACCTTCATCTTAAATCGATGAACATTTTCAGACTCTTTTCCGTGCAGTCCAAGGCTTAGCAATTCAGCGTATTACACAACAACCAGTGAAAAACCGAAACTGGATATAGCCCGTACAATGGGCAAGACTCTTAAGGCCATGAAACATGCAAAAACTGGCAAGGATTGATGGAATGCCATCCAAATTCTGGAAGTATGGAAGCAAGCACTCCATGCTAAATTTTATGAGCTCATTATGCGTTGCTCAGAACAAAGCGAACTACCACATCTCCGTAATTAAAAGCATTCGCAAGAATACTTTTGAACAGATTGGTACCATTATCGCAGGAAAATATCTACTTAAAGCCAATGCCGTTTTAGAATCAGCAGAAGTACCATAAACATGATATGTTTCTCAGACAACTGCAGAAGTGTAGTGAACAGAAAAGGATCCTACGTAACTTTCGTTGGCCCCAACAAAGCATTTGTCATTGTAAGCAGAAAAGGCCTGTGGCAGAATTTGGAACGACTAGGATGTCTCCCCAAGTTCCTCAAAATGTTACATGAGGATTAGCTTGCCCAAGTCAGATATGGCTATCTCTGAGCCCTTCCCAATAAGGAAATGTGAAATAAGGTTGCATCCTCACCCACTCCATTCACAGTCTTCTTTAGTACGATGCTCCAAAGGGCCACAGCAGACCTCAATGAAGAAAACACTTGCATCCCGTACCGTACCGATGGAAACCTATTCAAAAACCTAAAGCGGGTGAATGTTTATACCAAGACCCCAAATCACACCTTGTCTGCCAACTGCTTTTTGCTGACGATGCCGCCCTCGTTGCTCAGACAGGAGCAGCTCTGTCTGCCTTTACAGAGGCTGCTGAGCTTTTCGCGCTGGAAATCAGCTTGAAGAAATATTTCATGAGTAAATCAGTAAAAGAAGTTTACAGTACTTCTTTTACTGATTTACTCATGAAATATTTCCGATAGTACTTCTTTTACATAAATACATGTAGGCATCTGATCTTACACCCCACAACAAATTTTAAGCTGAATATCAACTTTTGCATATTAACCACAGACCCAAAGGAGAAAACCTATCAGGACATCACTTTTTAAAACTATGATAGTACCTTCGCTGCTATACCTTAGTTCAATGTTCGGTAATTTAAACTAACTATAAATTAGTACTATCGGACAAAGCTAAGATTTAACTGACTATAAATGTGAAATTGTTTTAGAAGTAACAAGATTTTACTGTGTATACCTGATATTAGCCAAGGGAAGTCACCAAGCCAAAATAGACAATCATAATCTTAGTGACAAGTTCATTACACTGGTTTTTCGAAAAATATTTCATAAACCAACACAAAAATAATACAGTTAAAATGTCTGGAAAGGACAAAACAGTATGCGAGCTTTTTCATGGTATTCCCTCTTCGGCTTTTGTCTTGCCAGTTCCTCATACTTTCCTACCTTTATTTCAGTAAGATAAAATGTTATGATGAAACATTCCACTGCTTAATGCGAAGAAAAAAAAATGGAAATCATCACATACAAAAAGCAAAAAAATGTTATAACCATGAAATTCTATATATTATATAATAAACACAATTTCCAAACATTCCAGATGACTTATGATCCTTTGACATTTCTCCCACTTAAAACATAATTTTTTGTTGCCTTTGCACATGTTGTACTTCGCACTACTGTACTCACGAATTACATCATCTGATGGTTACCTTTGAGACAAAAGGAAGAGATGGAAGATATGAAGACTATAAGGTTGCTAATGCACAGTGAACACACTAAAATAGCAATATTAAAAAACTAATCAGACGGGAAAATAAATTACGTTATGTTTTCATACGTTCGGGAAATATTCATACGACACTTTTTCAAACATTCAACTTCACGTACGATGATAAAAAAAAGGCGTTGTTTTATTTTGCTCTCAAATATTGAACAACCGACGAACGAGTTGAACATCGCGTTGCATTACTGTTATCCGTTTAGCGTGCTGACTGCACAAAAGAGCGTTTTCAAAAAATTGGACCATGAAAGCTTCTGCAGCCTGAAATAAAATCTTTTTGATATGATGGAAAAAGAATCACTTTTGTCAGAGCTAATTTATATTCACTTCAACATCGACGCGTTCTTTCACCTTATTAGTACTTTCAAGCTTCTTTGTTCTTATGTTTGATACAAGAATGGAAGCGATAAGAAGTTGACTAGACCTAATTTTGAAACGACAGTTATCTAAATGTATTTCAGCAGGACCTACAGTAAATAAAAATAGGAATGATTTGGAAGCTCATAAAATGAACAGATATATCTTCCATTCCAGTCAAATAAATGAATCTGAAAAGCGGTATTGCTAAATTATGTAGCTGATATCTAAAAAGTAGTTGATATCTAAAAATTGGTCTCACTTGGCGAAGACTTTCGATCCCAAAGACCGCACAATGAAAACCAATATGCTGTATTACTCATTACATATCATATTTGTTTACCAAAATTAGTAGCATTTTTATACGTTGAAACATAGTATAAAACGTTAAGTTTATACATGAATGAGGCAATTATTTGAATTTATTATAGGAATTTATTACACTGCTTAGCTAAAAATTTCCATGCTTTCCAGGTAAGTATTAGCGGCCATTATCCTAAATAGAAGAACCCATCTATTTGTAGCAAAGAATTACAGGTAAACCCTTTTTAGATATACTATTTACAAAAGTAAATAGTATATCTAAAGACCAATTCGAATTGGTCCTTTACTTAATGCGAAAGAGAAAATATTACTCCGTTAGAAATTAATCTAGAAGATGCAAAGAACCTCCTGAAGTGCAGCGATCGCTTCCACTGCAAAACGGTACCCAACAGAAGAATCAGACATTTCATTTGCAATTTCCCTAACAAGACGGGCAAAGGGCAGCTTTCTGATCAACAGCTTCGTCGATTTTTGATATTTTCGGATTTCCTTAAGCACTCTCACGCCTGGCCTGGAATTTTAACTTATCCAACCAGTGACTATGAAATGAAAAATGACTCACCTTTCATTTTACAGATACATCAAAATTAAAAAAATCGAAAATATGCCTGTAGGGTTGAGAACGCTTTTTCGAGTCATGCATAGCTTTACAACCATATCGAGGATGCCCACCACTGCGACTCAGGCCTTCTTCAAATTCACTGATTACCTTTTTCCGGTCCTTTCCACATCCTACAAAAAAAGAAAAAAAAGCCATCAGTCCTAGCACCAAAAAAACAGTTTGCTTAATTTATAATGATTTATCAATTGAGACAGATAATTTGTCAAAAACGAAAACCGTTATTAAGCTGATTAGTAATCCAGATCTTTTGGAAAACAAGCACATCAGCTTTCAAGACATCATTTTCCATTTTTGGTTTTGACTTGTTTTCGATACATTATCACTTCTTGCTTTAACCTTTATATTGAAGTAAGACCACGATGGAAAATCTAACCTCGTATATGTTGGAGTTCCGAAGAGATATTTCGATGATGTGTTGCAGGAAATACGAAATCTGGAATATACATAAAAATACGGAATATACAAAAAAAAAGATGAAAATGATAAAAGTAAACTACGAAGCCTTGCATAAACCAATAATAAATTCGCTAGAAACCTTCTATGCAATACATGGAGAAGATACAGAAAGGTTTCAAAATTCCCGTCGGATGACCTATTAAAAGCAACGCACATTAGACTACAGTGCCCACACTGAGAAATAACGAAGTTGCATGCCTCCATTAAAAGCTGAAAATAATGGGACAACTCAAGTGGTTCGAAAAAAATCAATACAAAGTTCCAATCATAACAATAACTATACAGTACAGGCGAAATACCTTCAACAGTTAAATTATTCCTTGAGGAACTAGAAGACACATCGTATCGCCGCACACCCGCTTTGGTTCGCACCATTTCAACAGCTGCAATAAGACATACGTTACTTGGAGACTACTGAGATTTTTCCTTGATTCATGTTAAATTATATGCACAGATTATAAAAATTCTCCCCCTACTTTGTAAGCGATATTTTTAATTGGTTTCAAAATTTCGATTTGACTTCATTGACTTGCTAAATTTGGGACTTATCGTAGTAGTCGATGCCCAACAGACTATAAAGCATCAACTAATATAATACCCACCATAAACCATACACAACAGCAAAGCCAAAACAAAAACAGGCGGCACCCAATCCCAATCCTTGACAATTTGAAACTTCCCGCCTCAATGCTGATTCACACAGCGCAACCCAGTAAACCGCAGCAATACTGTCTGATTGCCTCATTTTCTGACACGGGCCATTTCACTAACAGAAGAGCCACTCGGAGACTAAGTCGTTTTTCTACCGGCGATTGAAAAACTTCGTCCTTCGTCACATTGCGGGGTCATACATTGCTCACTTGATTAATGGATTTGGTGCTCGATATCAGTATTCAAATAAATGTAAGTTCAGCTGTCAAAATAAGCATTTATCAAATCCAGTGTACAAAATAAGTTCAACATCCAGACAGGCTGAAAGCACTCCATACATATGCTGACTGGGAGTGTGAGAAATACCGAAGTTACTCATTTTGAACAGTGATCCAGAATGTGGGACAAAGCGGGAAATCACTAAACTGACGCATTATACAGGAACGTGAAACGTAAGAAGTACTTCATTGTATAAACAAGGTAGTGTAAAATAGATAACGGCAATAATAGACAAGAAGAAGAAAGAAGTACTTCCAGTCCTTAAAATATCCAGCTGTGCTAGCCACTGATGCTATGCTTCAAATTTTTATTCGCAAATTAATTAAATCTTTGAAACAAACGAGTTGTTATCAAAAGGAAGTTCGGCCATACTGATGCTTTCCAGAAGTCTCATCATTTTTTGCACGCGATAAACATTAACATCATATTCCCTTTCACTCTGGAAAATTTCCCTTTCATTTCTCCATGATATTGTATTATTATCTGCGAATTCTTCCAGCATTTAAACATCTATATATGAATCAGACGAATTGTTCCGGTGCAACACTTCAATCAAGTCCTTGAAACGGTTAGAATTTCCCGTGCTTATCAATATTAAGAACTTGCTTATAAGGCGGTTAATAGGATAAAAACTTAAAATTATTAAGCGACCTTCATGACTGTTTCAGTAGTAAACTTACCCGTCTGCAAGTAACCTGCAACCTACAAAATGCTGATAATGCATTCCGAGTTACATCCGATGTGATACAGACTGACTGGGGCTTGCTGTTCCCTTGCTGCCCAGCAAAAAGATTTACAGCAAGCTGTAGCGATTCTTCGAAAAGCACTTCATTTGTGAATTGAGTACCCACCAACTGTACCAAAGACTGCATTACACAATAATATCTGGCAATGTGTGGCTGAAAAAAATACATGCTTGTAACAATTTTTGGAAAATGTTTAGAGGGAAATGTAAATGCGACGCCTAAAGCGTAGTAGGAGTAAAATGCAATACAGGATAAAGGAAATGAAATTAACAGATAATAGACACATTGTCAACAGCATCATTAGTTGAAGTACTAATTGGTGAAGTCTGAGCCTACCTTTAGTTTTAATTTTTGTAGTTAATATTACCTGCATAAAGAAAGCAATCTGTTTCAGTATCTGTTTCTCTTCTACGATGACACGATCATTATTCAGTGAAACAGCTGAAATCCGCAACAAAGCATTGAGACTCTTTGCGAACAACTTATCGATTTCTTCTTCTTGCAATGAACAAACGAATTCGTAAACAAATAATGACCTAACTTCCCTGAAAAGTAAAAATGATACGAATGAAGTCGAGTATGTAGATAAGGAGGCAACATTTATCGCCATCTTGGTTGAAGACTTCTTTATTTTTCCGTTCATAACTTTTTTCTCATTCGCCACTTAATACCAACAAACAATCCATTAATAGTACCGGAATATGTGACTTGCTCTTGACAGCACTTGAATGGACAACAACACATGGCACAGCAGGCTTATGTCGACAAAATCATGCATCATCTACAAAAAAAGTATCTAAGGTGTGGTAACTGTAACCATCAACAAACTACGAAATTTGGAAAAGATCATTCACCATAATCACAACACAATGAACATTGCGATCTTTCAACTTCTTTGACCATTCAAAAATTTTTTTTAACTGCGTTTCAAGCAGCCGTACAGTATGAGAACAAGCAAATTTAAAGATTTCCAGCTTACGATACTTCTTGTGATAAGTAGTACTGCCCTGTAGAACTAAAATTTCTGACAAATGTTTATATGGCCTTCTTCCTACGTTCAACTTACTCATTCAATTTATTTAATTGGTGACTAAAAATTGATCTAAAACAATGGAATTTCCATTGGAAGAAATATTTTGATTATTTATAATTTCATCATTCCAGACCTGCGAAAAACTAAGTCCCAATGGTGAAATAACTGTACAAATATTTGAAAACACTAAACTTCGATGTAATCTGTGATTCAAATAATTGAGAGCTATTCTGCAAAGCAACACACTTAATCCGCATTGTCCAATAAAAGACTTGATCAAAATATGAACAAATGTTTAATGGACTAATCCTTAATTCAACAGAATACACTTCTCGATGGCAAGAATCGAGTCCAGCAGCACCAGGAACTTTCTTTATTAGCATATCATCCTTCACCTTTATGTGTCATATACATATTCCACACGCTTGAAACAGCCTTCTTAACATAGCTGTAGTACCTTACCTGATTAGCATAATATGACAGGATCACTTCCCACAACATTTCTTCCATATAATTCTTCTTTAAACCATTATTTTCGACGCATTTGAATCTCTTCATTTCTATTAGTGAATTAGGAAAGAAAGTGTCACACTGGAACAGATCGGAGTGCAATTTCAAATGATATCTGCAAGGAAGTTTTTTACTTTAATTCCATGTTATGGGCATAGAAAGATTGAATAGCACAGAGAGGTTAAGTGTTATCACTTGAATACAGAATATTAGTTATGTATATATGTTCAAAGAAGTCTATAAGAAGCTTAGTACTTGCACCACAAGCTATTTTAACTTAATTAGTCTAGTATTATGAATAACGGTGATATAGGCTGGAAACCTCAAATCATCCGCAATGCTTCTTCTGATCATAATTCGACGTCCCATTTTTGTAATCAGTGCAACGAAGTCTTCCAAAGAACTCTGTAGCTTATTGAATATCAACTTCTGATGACCTGTGCTCTTCATCTACAAGTGAAATATTGAATGAAAGCTGTTTATTAGCTATGGACAAGAAGTATACTGAATTACTGAAAGTCCAGCCTGCGAATAAAAACCAAGTAATCGAAGAATACAAAGAATTTAAAAAATACCTGTAACAAGATAGCACAAGTGTAAGGCCAAATAGTTATTGTACTATTTAAATTGTGTAGGTGTATTATGTGCAGCGCGAAGCCCTTAATTGCTTCTTTTTCCTTATTTGATAATTGATTGCCCACACTAGTCTGTAAGGATTGTATAAAATGTAATGTTGATCAAGTTACAAAGCAAGTGATAGAAATGATACTTATGATGAGAACGATTCACCAGAATGTTAGCAGAATGAGCAATTACAACCACCGTATGTAAAGTGCACAGCTATTTGATGTGATAAATTCCAAATGTGTTAAGACTTGACACATCTGAATTAGCAAACCTAAGCAATCTTACTCTCCTGATAAAGCTAACCTAAACTATATAAATTAAAGGATAATCATTTTATAACACATGTTTGCATAAATTTTAAAGGTAAAGAGAGATCACTTTTTCACGTTAAAACATTATCATTCATAGTCACACCCGAATATCTTTTTGAATGTTCAGCTCACTGCAGAACACAGTATTCATTCACTTGGAAAACGTGTCAAGATGTCCGCATTTATACCTGCCAAGGTGGGTGCCAGCGATTTATCCTTCCTTCGAAATATTTTCGTACAGAGATTGGTTCACCAAAATTCACATAAATATGACCAAAATGTTTGTTGAGAATTTCGCGCGATTTGAAAAGCCCTATAAATTAATATATGACTTTTGGCACACTGCAAGGACGATCGGTATTCTAATCGTAAAATTTACCCGTTGTCGTCTCTTGTGGTTTCGGAAAGCCGAAAAGTTCGTATGCATACAGAAATTCTTCCAAAACCTTATCATAATTGATGGTAACTGGAACAACAATCTGAACAACTAATTAAAGGAAATGATTTTCAGAGAAAAAAACTCCAAAACTACAACACGGACATTTGCAATCCATGGAGAATATTTGGCACTAAACACAATCATAGTAATTTAGAAATCACTTTCATAAAGGAAGCTAAAACCAACCAAATCATATAAACGACATTGAAAGAATGGTTCCATGCATATTTGTAGCAAACCAAATTTCGGATAAAGACTTTTGCCTGATCTACTGCGGGTGCCTTCTAAGAAAAATTCAACCGGATTATCCGTTTCCTGTAGTTGCATTTGCACATAACTACTGAACAGTGACCAATACAGTTTGTCCTACAACAGTATAATAGCTTTAAAAAAATCAAACGAAAAATAAGTTTACCAGTTATCATTAATTTGTTGATGAACTCCACAACAAGAACCAAAGATTTCATATTCTGATATAAAATGAAGAGTTGAGATATGCAAACCTTTCCAAACTGTCGTCTCATAAAGAAGGATCCACAGCGGCGTAAAGTTTCACCCAGAAATTTTGAAGCCATAAAATCCATCCCAGTAGCAACGACTGGTAGTGACAAATTATGATTGAAGCAAAGAAGAGAAACAATCAAGAAATCCATATAACTCTGCAAAAGATGTCTTGAAGGAGGATTCTGAAAATCGGTAAGTATAAGATGAAGTTTAAAAAAAGTTTTAATTAGATTTGAAAAGATCCGATAAATACCCTGTGTGTTGGCATGAAAATAATGGGATCATCCACGGAATATTCCTGTATTCGCGATAACTGTTCATCATTGAAATAGACACCATCATATATTATCTTTAATAAGATCAAAACTGTTTGCAAAATACAAAAAAAAAAAAAGAAAAAAACTAAAACTAAACTAAAACAAAAAACCAAAATAAAAAAAAACTAAAACATCTAATATTGACGAGCAAAAAATTGATCGAATCACATGATAGTCAAATCAATAACATCTGATAAAGATGCCATATAAGAAACGTAAGCCTTAGGTAGATAACACAGTCCAGACTCGCTATCTGCCGTTCTTCGAAAGAGAATGATGGTGAAGTCTCATACTAATCTCCCAATATTGAATTGCAAAATCAAATTCAAAGAATAGCGTACCCTGATTGTTTTTGCAATCACATACCCAACTGATCGTATAACTAACAACTGCATTTGATGCGTTATACTGCGTAATATTAGCCTTGCTTCATCAGATAACAGTTTCATCGTAGTATTCCGTTTTGAACACTCCTCTTTTATAACACTCTGAATAGTTTATGGATGGGTTAGCATACAAAGATCAGCACTTTCCATGGACTAGTAAACAAGTTAAACTGTACTTGATCTGTTCTCTAAATAATGAATGGACCTTAGAAAGAAAAACTTACTAAGAACCGACGGTTAAGTTCAATGAGACGGTGACTAAGTTCACTACGGACTTCAACCATGAAAAGTAACCTGAATTGATTCTGTTTTCAAAATTATTTCTATAATTTCATTTGAATCTTTCGGCTTTTGTCGTTTGCCATTCCTTTTTGGGAAGGTTTTTTGTTGTGTAACCCATGCAGCTTCTCCGCCTGCCTTACTAACGATTTCAAACCAGTCCATCATACCATTTTTTAGTCGATTGTTCATAATGCAAATAGAGTGTCACGTTTACTGCGAAGCTGCTGAATGAACACAAAGAATAAATCGCAGCTAGCCGATAATTTAGATGACTTGGTGATCAATTTTGCTTGTCTGTTGTACTTACACCCTAGAAAAGAAATTTCGTGTTAATGGTCTCTGTACAAGCTTGCATCCGTTCTCATCACAATTAACGAACTCAAAAATGGACAAGAATGAATTGAATAAATTCGTAAATAATAATAAATAAATGAAGGGCAAACAAACACTGAAATAGGAAGGCCAAATTTCAATCATTTTCACTTGCGCTCTTGAAACTGATTTTAAATAACACGAAATAGAGGGAATAATTAAGGTCTCTAATAAGCTACTCTTACTAATAAAACTTCGAAAGAAATGTGCAATCAATGACTGCTACTGATCAGCCAAAGACCAGAACCTAGCACATCAAAAATCAGTGTTAAAGATGAGATGAATCTTGCGGTACGCACACTTTTCGTTACTAGAAGAACAAATGTTACAAGAAAAAGAAATTCGACACAAAGGTAATGAGGAAAACAAAAAGGGGAAAGGTGGGTGATGATGTCAACAACCTACCCAATAATTTTTCCACGAACATCACTACACTTATATTTTTATCTTCATTTACCATCATTCCTTCTTACAAATCCGGCTACACACCAAGACAATCCGTCAATATATCAATATATAAAGGTCAGTATTGATTGTGCGAAAACTGCATAGAGACAGGGTTGAATACCGACCTTCTGAAGAAATACCATAATATCAGCCTTCTTGACAAAGTCCAGTCTTCTGAAGAAAGATATATCGTAGGTGTCCCAGTGATCTATCCAACCCAATAAGTCATGTCGTTCTCTACCATTTCATTTCAATTGTATTTTAATCAAACTAGTCTTCATCCTGTACTTGGTTGCATCCTTTTGGCGTTTTATTAAAATAGGTATAGTTGGAATCTCTTTTTTCTGCATTCCCTCGAACTATACAGAATACCATCTGCCAATGAATTAGACATGTCCTTAAAGCACAATAAAAGAGAGGAAGCCAGGCATCTCCAAACCTTCCATTAGAACTACTAACAAGTGGCAAAACTAGACTCGATGCATCAAACTTCCAACATTCCTTCAATCACCACATTTGTCACATAATTCAGAAAAAGAACAGTTTTCATCCCGTGTGATTTTTGAATCAAAAGAAAAAAAGAAACAGAACTGTCAGATGAGTGCTCTATCGTAATTCCACTATCTTTCACACCTTGCCAACTGCTTACTTAACAGTATGCAACTGCGATTGGTATCGACCTGTTTAGTTAGGAAACCCCACTCATCTTTCCACATACATCCAAATTTTATTCTCCAGAAAATATTCTTATCACATGTCCCCCCCCCCCCCCCACAAACAAACACCAGAAACGAAATACAATAACAACCAACATCAGCCATCTACATAAATCGATCCTATCTCTACCATTACACTTGCTATGTGCAGTATAAAGAAAGCCAACCCACAGAAACAATGTATACAAAAAGTTAAATGGATGTTTTCAGTAAAATGGAAGCAGAACTTTATTATGCTGCTATTACTACATTTGGTGGCATATACCATATTTATTTTCTTTTACGCTTTCATATTTACAAATCATTTTAGTTTTGTCCATTTACCAGATGACGAGATCTCCGAAAATCTACATCCTTGGCATTTCACTCAGTACAAGGCATGACTAAGAAAGCAAGGAAAAAGAGAGATACGAAATTCACCGAAAATTCCTGATTAATTCCTACACATATTAGCATATCACCGTAAAAAATCAAATAATTTAGTAAGCAACAAAAAACAAACAATCACATTCAAGAAACAAGTACATATCTATGCCAAACTTATGAGAGAATAATGTGTATGGCACGGCTATCATAATTCTAGTAGCTCTAAATGAAAGGACAAAAAAAAAAAAAACAAGTACAATCTTCCTAAAGGAAGTTCTATGGCATTAACGGGCAGGTCATTTATTGAACAAATATTAATATATAAACATTTGAAAATCGGTGTGTAAAATCAACAAATATAATAACACGTTAAAAAAAAAATAGAAATTAGACAGAAATACACCGCCAAAAACTCGAATAAACAGGTATAAATGTACACACATCTCAATCTTCTCAATATCGGTAATTCATGGATCTTTCAAACATACCTCTTTAACAAAATTATCCATTTTCCAGTTCTCTTCAAAGAAATCCATAACCTGCATATTTTCCTCGTTTTGAGCAATTATGTTCTAAAACGAATAAAAATTTTAATCAGCACATGTATCTCCCGTTAAAATGACAACGGCCACCTAGTTACCTCTGGGAAATACTTACCTGTACTGAAGAGGCCATCATAAGCAAACTGCCGTACTTTTGTGCACCCATAGTTATTCCACATTTCGAAGTTATCAAATAAAACAGTGCTGACAAATACTTTGATCTTTCGGCATAAATTTGGGATTTTGCTATAGGCGAAAGGTTAATTGCATCTGAAAATTAAAACAAATGATGTATGAAAGTATCTGAAGTATGTCAGCAGTGCATAGCAATAAATTAATGAAACAAACCCGGGTTAAAGAAGACGCTAGCTTTGAACAGCGCGAATTCGGGCATGGTGATTTTCAACTGTCTGAATGGAATCATAATCTCATCCATCTGTCGGTGGTAAATTGACCTATGATGCAATATAAGAAATCCTTCAGAAGTCCAAAATTTGTTAAGAAAAAATAATACCAAGCATTCATAGATGAACAAACAAACAATATGGGGTTAAACAAAATGGAATCAAACTTGTATTGCAAACCAACCTACAACCAGGCAACTTTACTTCATTTTGAACTTGACGTCGAATGTAGGCACCATTAGGCAATACCAATTTATCCACACCGTGGTCAGGTGCATAATAATTTCGATTTAAAAGATTGAAAGTAAATCCAAAATTCTTTATCAGTGCAATCTGAAGTAACTACATGATTCACAAAATTTGACTTTGTTTTTGTTCTTCCCTGCAAAACAAGTTAAAATACCACCCATAAAACGTTAGTAACAATGAAAATAATCATGGAAAGCCAAAAAAATGAATTTACTCGATCATC
Source organism: Loa loa (assembly GCF_000183805.2). NCBI lineage: Eukaryota > Metazoa > Nematoda > Chromadorea > Rhabditida > Onchocercidae > Loa > Loa loa. Next base: position 32,963 of record NW_018108351.1, on the reverse strand, counting down.
CAAAGACAGCTGACTGAATAAATCAAAGGTTTTTGCCCATTCTAGACCCACTCGCATTTCTCGTTTATTCCACATTTGTATGTCTTTTAGTGTTGCAATGTACAATTCCTTCGCGTTTGTATATGGCTGAATAAGGAAAAGAGTGCTATAAATAGTATGAACAACTATTTTGAAGCAACAAACAACAAATCACTGAATCCTAAAAAAAACATTTAACCATTGTGAAAGTCAAAATCATACGGAATCCTGACTAAACTATTGTAAAAACTAACATCTATTTTGAGGTTATTCACTTCGTTAACAAGTGAGGGTTCACAAACGGCTTCTTTAAGTCCACTGATTTCAGGAAGCACACATTGCCGTAACCTCATGCACAGTTTTTCAATCGCCAACAAACGTTCTATCAGCTACAAAAACAATTAATTTTTACAATCCTCTTGGTAACTGATCACACCAATACGTGAAGAATACTAATCAAAAGATGCAACATCAATAATAAAACATAAGTATGCTTTACCCTTTCTTCTGCTGAACGAATATGAATTGCACAATCATCTTCAGAATTTTGGTTACTCATTTTCATTTTCTTGGTTGGCCCGATACGGTCGCGATCATTCTGGATCGCTAAAAAAAAGGATTTTAGTAACTAAAGAGAAAGAAGGAAACGCTGCTTATATTTGTACTGAAGCACCTCTCACATGATTATACCAAATATGCCATAATCTAGTAAAATCACATAACTAAATACATTTAACAATAAGTGCTAAAATGAACGACAAACCTTTGGCATCCATTCCTACAGCAACGCATTTGTTGAAGCGGCAATGTCGACAGGCACAGCGAATGTCTACAGAATTAACATTAATCAGCAAATCTTTAAGAAAATCTTGCTGTCAGAAACTGTAATGCATGAGTAACAAAGAAAAACAAAAAAAAGAAAAAGAATTGATAACATTTCTTTAAGAGAAGCTATTAACAAATATTCTGTATAGTACAACAGAAAGTACAACTTCATTCTCTTACACATATAATAACTTACTTTTGTTGACATCACAGTTACCCTGGTATTGGCAAACAAACGTATGCTCTGATACAATGGTACGACGAAAGAATGTTTTGCTGAAGTACACGGAAGTACACATATTTAAAAAAAAAAAAGACATAGAAACGTTTTATTGTTTAGCTTCTGCTATGTAACCAAAGTAAAGGTAAGCTACGTATGCGTAAAAAACATACTCTATTCAAACATCACCAAAAAAATCGCAAAAATCCTGCAGGTAAAATTTCCAACAAAAACAATACAGAAACACTAACCATCCATTGCAGCTTGCCACACCGTAGTGATAACCTGTTGCGAGATCTGAACATACCGCACAGAGTTCACCTTCAGGAACTTTTCGGCCTAAAATATGTAGGTCGGATATTGAATTATTGTGAGATGTAAAATATAATTACTTACCAAGAAAAGATTATTCCAGGAAAGACTCCGTCACGAAATAATGTTAGTACTGGAAGTATTTCCATCCGCAATATAATTAAAGACACATTAAAAAAAAATATTTCGATCTCAGCTACTTAAGATATTGCAGGGCTATAAAATAAGGAAATGAATGAGAAAAAAAAAACCTCTCTGACGGATAAATGGATAAGATTAAGTAAACTTAGAACTTCAGAGTACTTATGATGGTGTAAAATTCGAATTTACATAAGGACAATTATATAATACTTCCGAACTCGAATACATCTCTATCCTTTTTTTTTCCTCTATTCCTTTCCAGTCACATAGCTTTTATATTAAGAGGTTTCAAGGGTTCTGCGGCTAATGTCTCGTAGTATAAAGCCCAATTTTTTCAACAAGTAGTCTGAGTCCGTCTTAGTGTTCTGTCAACAAACAAAACTCGACAAAGCACGGAAATGTATATCATACGAAAACAAAATATGTAAAGCAACTTGGCATGTCTCGAACTGTTAGCATGCATTTAAAAAGTGCTACTGACTGATATCAAATATTTCCTTTATTTTTTTTAAATAATGACCGTCAAATACCAACAAAAAGACTAACGTAGCCTAACAGTTATGTCCACTTCAACATATCAAAGAAACACGTTGGACAACATAGTGATATGATTCAAATATTTGCAGCTGCCATTATGAGTCATCATGGAAATGTACTATCGCAGGGGACCAAACCAATAACTTTCAGACATCGTTCAATGCTGCAGTTGCATGAATAAGGTCAGGAAGCATGCCATGAGTATGGTGAATTAGAAATAAAAAATGAACTAATGGGCAGAACTGTAATATGACGCAGCTCCTACAGTACAAAGACTACGACTGACATTCATCCCTACTTCATCCTCCCTGAACATTGCTTTTACAACAAAACCAACAAATTTTCCCTTAAAATTCTATACTGTTATTATTTGCTACTGGATAAAAGTCATGAATTCTGCTAAAAACAAACTTACGCTGTGCCATTTAAAGTCGTCGAACGTTTCACGACCAACAAAACCTCCAAGACTGCAGTGATTACGTCCCAAAGTTACGTATCACAAAGAATGAACCTATATTAAACCTTCTAAAGAGATAGCGTGCGTGAAAGAGTGTATATGTCTCTGTCAAACTCAGTATGTTGGGACGTTTACTAATGTCCCCCTCCCTCTCTTCCCATCCGTGTGGATGTATGTCTGTCACAACGTACACCCAGTTTCGCCTATGTCGTCGTCGGCAGTGATACAACAACACTTTACTCCCATCCCGAAGGCTTTAACAACAACCGGCCAGCCGGTACAATCAATAACGCTTCCTCCTGCCAACTGCTGCAAACGTTATCACGCGGCCGACGATCAACCACTTACCCCCACCCACCTTAAACTTTTCTCTCCCATTACTTCGTAAGATTGTAAGACATCAAAAATCAACTAAACTGGGGAGCACATGATTCATATTTCGGGTCCTCCCAGACTTCTCACAATAATTCTTGAATTTCTCGGGCAGTTGAACACCGTTACTACCTCAAGTAATGATCATTCGTTACCTGGACAAACGGCCAGTGGAATTCTCCATTGTACATGTATACTGGGAGTGTATACTATATACTGTATACTTACTACCTCGACATGATTATTTCAATTTGTGGGCTTATCACCGATAATCATTTGTATCTTCACTTCCCCTAACCCTTCTGCAAAGTGTGTCGTCATCAAGTCATTCATTCACGCGTCACTTATATTGAAATCCGTGCCTTATCTGTTTGGCCAAAGTTACTCAGGACCGACGTAACCTCCTTCAACGCATCGAAATAATGTTGTCCAAATGTCGAAGCTCCTCTCTCGATTCCCTTCCAACACGCAGAAGCGCGTGCTGGAAGAAACTTTCTTAAACATTCCTTAAACGGCATATCCTGTAAGTACAAAATAATGTAAGGGACCCTCATGCCTATTCTCGAGGCATACACCTTGAAATCGTAGAAATGAGCAATGAAGCAATTAAGCAACAATGGAATAGTAAGCACAGCACTTGTTGCAAAAGGTAGATAGACAATATGGAGACTTAGGCTTGCGTCATTCTGGGTGACACACTCTCATTTTGGTCATTGTTGCGATATTATTTAATAAATTTTGTCGCACTTTCAATATTTGCAAAGAAAGTCCCACACATTTGCTTATTTTATACAAATCAGTTTTTATTAGAATATTGTACAATGAGTGCATCCGCAATTCGTGATAATAAAACAATATAACAACGTGTCACAAGTCGATATGTCTGTCATTAAAAAGTGTCGGAAAAAAGTAAGGTAAGGAAAGCTAACCACAATCAAGTCACAGTACAAAACATACTAAACGGTATATTGTAAATTCACAATGCATGGAATTAGTTACATGATGGATTCGTAAAAGAGAGAATATTCATGAAATGAAGCATTGTAGCTTGGTAAGATATCTTAGAGGTGCAAATTCGGATTAACAAAATTATGTCACCATAAACGCCTTCTTCCTTGTCGGTATAAAATCAGTATTCAGAATTACATATCAAAGATCCAAACCTGAAGCTCAAATATCCAGGCAAAATGAATTACAGCCGTGGAAAAGAAGCTATTCTTCTTGGGTCTCGGCATGTTTTTCCGTTCAATACAAACTTCTCCATTGACACTTTTAATCCATTTCTTGCATCCTTCTTCATCTGTAAGGATAATTATGAAAAAAAAAAAAAACATTTGCTTCGAAACTAAAGCAAAGTTAGTAATACCTCAATGAACAATTCTTCACATGAACTGACAGTTGCTTAAGAAACCGGTTTCCGAAACTTGGAACTCTTATACCAAACTTCAAAATACAGAAAAAACAGCATGAAAGCTAGCTGAAGTACTACAAACTGCAAAAACTGTTAATAATTTGAAGTAGTGTTACTACTAAAAAAAAGTATTGAAAATTAAAGAAAAAAAATACTAAAAAAGCAAACAAACCCGTAAAAGCAAAGATCGCACTGAAAATTCGAACAGGAAGTCATCGATCCAAGCTAAATTTGATGTGCGTCCAATGACAAGATAAAATCTACAATGAACCTCTAAATGATGTTTTTCTGCAAATGAAATTTCAGAAATATTGCTACTTGAGGTGCATGAAATTTTTACATTTAAGAAAATTCCTGGCCGAACTGTTCAGAAAATTTCTGCGGAATTAAAGCACAAACTTATACACGCTTTTCCCTCTTCAGCAAACTGCTATGTATATATTCAAAAAAACTATGAGCACTTCCTCATTTGGTCCTAAGTTTCCGGCAATATTTCATCATGTAAAAAAAAGAAAAAAAAATGCAAAGATACGATGAAATTTAACCCACTCAAGAAGGTAAAAAAGATATAACTGCAAAGAATGAAGCAATGAAGTTAAGAGAATAATTACAAATTAGCGATGCGCGGATTTGGTGATGATGAACACAGAAATGCACTGACGTAAAATCGGAATAGTGTAGGGTCGGCTACATACTTAAAAGAGTCTAAACCATTTAGAGTCCATTCCAATACAACATTCTCAGTTTCACGGCTATGCAGCACGATAAACCACTGCAAAATTTATAATTCATTAGAAAAATTAAAAAAATTCAAGTCAAAGTCTAACTGAAATTTCAAAATAGAATGAATTTAAATAAAAAAAATCTTTCATCATTCAATTTCGTCATAAAAAGCAGTACTCATGTATCAGAAAAGAGGAATATGACTCACACAATGAATAATTCTAAAGATGGCCGCAGAGCGTGGATGAGGGAGACCTGTATATCGGTGGATTAGTTCTTTCAGAATGCTGTTTATAAGTTCACTTTGATTCAACGAATCTATTAATAAATACGGTAATACTTTCATTAATTGTGACGCATCATCTTCGGCACCTTCCGCAAGTCTAAAAAATAGGAACCAGAATTGTGCTGAAATTCATCAACTAAAAAAAAGATCTCAAAAAACTCTAGAAGCAAATAATTTTGTAAAACAGGCGTTAACTTTTACGATGTAAGAATTCAACCAATTAATAGCTTTAGGTTTTTGCACAGCGAATCATCCACCATAAAACAACCATAGTTTGGAGACTCACATCCTAAATATCATAGCATGTTGTTCCATAAGATGAATACGTGGATCATACGGCTGAGTGCCCAAATGTTGTACTTTTCCTTCTTCTAAGCCTCGATACAAGCATGCAATGAAGATACGAAGTGCATATAAAAATTTTTGTGGTGCATAAAAATAATTTTCCAGCGCCTCTAAAAGCAATAGTAAAGTAGTTTAAGTATTTTTATATGAAGTAAACCAAGAAAGTGATCATTTCAGAGAATTCCTAATTTGGAAACTAGATCAATAAATCCATAAAAGAAACAGGAATATGAACTGACGAACGGCAACACGACTGAAAGTGAGCACATATATTCGAGAACCAACGATTAGTTTTTCAATACCCACAGATATTAAGTTCATCAACCAACCAGGAGTTGCAAGTGCGAAAAATCTTTCACAAATCATCTGAAGATATATTTGATCAGCTTTAAAGGACAGCACTACGAATACAAATACAGGATGCAACAAATTTTAGTAGTTCTCTACGTGCTACTAACTCATAAAGTTCATAAAAAAAGGATTACCATACGCTTATTGTAACTTACATTGATAAATGCAGTCCGTGAATTGTCTGAAGAATAAGTGGGGTTGTCGAAAAAGAAAAATCTTACAGTCCACAATATCGTTTCATATTCGTATAGTCCGCAATCACTTCAAAAATGCACAGTTCGAATTTCATCAATCTTACGACGAAACCTAATTCTATCACCAGTATTGATTGATAAAAGCTGATCCTGTGTTGATTCTACGGTGTGTCTCCTTCTTTACTTCATTCAAAAACCCATCAACAATAAGTGAAAAATTAAAAGAATAATTATCGTAGCGACATTAGCCAAGGCAACAGGACAGGATCAATCTTTAAAAGGTTTAATTCCTAGATTGTGCAAGCAATAATCAAATTTTTTACCTCCTTTGCGGATCATTCATCAGAAATGACTCCAAAAAAAGAAATACATTCTTTAACTCATCAAAACCAACTGCTTGTAGCAGGAATAGACATCCTTGCAGTGTTCTGATTCGAATTTCAGTAAATTCCGAAGTAAGACCAGTTTCAATCCATGTCAGAACTGTTTTCTGTGTATCAACCTTGGGTAGAAACGAATCTTCCTGAATGGATGGATTTTTAAAATGACTCTTTAAACGATCAAGAACATGCAACACAGAAAGTCAAGTTTACTCGATACTCGAATTTCTTTTATCTTACTTTCTTACAGTTTTTGTTTTACAGTTAACAAACTAGCCGTAAGTGCTATATGATCATCACTATATCGCTCATACAAAGAACCGTCAACTCTTCAATTATTTGTTAGGTCGAAGCTACATGACAAGTGATAAATAGCGAATTGTTGGATTTGCGTTAGCGATGATCAACTGCCGGTTAGACCTCATATGAAGATTGTAGAGCAGAAATTATATGTTTATATATATATATATATATATATATATATATATATATATATATATATATATATATATATATATATATAT
>NW_018108351.1:0-25687 GCF_000183805.2 Loa loa | reverse complement strand
TATTATACGACGATGTTTATTTTATACAATCATGCATTTTACTGCATTGATGCCGACTAGAGAGTGATGTTTACCACCAAAACATTTTGGAAACAAAAAGAACTAATTGCGTATACTGTCGGAAAAGCATTAAAGTAATCACAAATCGTGTCAAAAATGTAGTAGTGATGGGAAAAACTTACAATGCCAAGGATTGAAATACATTTCAGCAGTGAATAAATGATATTGCCAATGTCCACATTATCAAGATACGAACGAATAGAAAATAATGTTTTCATATGCCCAAACACAAAACGGTACTGATCCATTTCCGTAAACAAATCAGATAACAGAGACATCTATAAAAACGATTTAAAAAAAACTCTGTCAGTACATAACTTTCATGCCCTGGTAAGTTGAGTGCATTCATACAATATGTAACATGCAATTTTTATGCTCTTTTTAGCTTCAAGACATCAAGATATTTTATAACGCTATTACCAGAAAATTTTAAAGCTATACCGACTTAACAGTTGCTGAGAGAAGAGGCAATGGAACAGCATCTACACCAGCACGAAACCAGTGTGAATAAGTATCGAAAAGCATTCGCAAACATGATTCATATGTAGTGTCATGGCCACTGTTCAGTAAGTAGCTGCTATCTGACGAAGGCAACCGCTGCAATGTTTCCTAATCTTCCCCATCTTAGAATTAAGTTAATAAAAAAAAGCATCATCACATTAGTTGAAACAGCAGTTTATCTTTCAAGTATCTCGGGTAAATAAAAAATTGATGAAAGCATCAATTCTTTGCAGGAGTCGTAACATCTGACTTTTCAGAAGAAATTTTCTGATGCCATCAAAATATACACAAAATTAACACGAAAGCGCACCTCTTTCGATTGACTATTGATCTGCATGATGTCTTTGTACAAATTGCGTTCTTGATCCAGAACACCAGCCATATTCCAAAATGTAAGTACCGAAAATTGTCCCGGTCGATACCTTTTCCCTCGATCGTTTATAATTTCTAAGTTCTTTTTACGAATGGAATCTACTGCGGAAGCACCCAACAGTTTTGCTTGAAGCATTGTTAAACGCTGCCCATATCTTCAACAGTAATTTAATCTTCAGTGAATGAAGTGGGACAAAAAATTCTTAATGATGAAGCATCTAATTATTAAAACTATCCACAAACAGCTCACGACGATGAAAGAAAATCTGGTGATACATCACGCGGTTTCACAATGAACTTTCCCGTAACCGGATCACCTCTTTCCGGATACAACAACGTTTCCAGCAATAGGTTCGTTATGCCTTCAACAGCAATAGTACTAGCCATAAGCTGCTCCGTCATATTCTGGAAAACATTATATTTAAAGTAACTCCCTTAACAAGTTTTTCAAATAAATGCATTGATTCATACAATAAGTAGTAAACCACAAGACCAGAGAAAATACAAAAAAATGATTGGAAAATTTTGTAACTATTTATAGCCATAATTTTTTAACAGCATTAACAACAAAGTACCACATTAGCATTTGCAAGTTCAGAGCCAGACGGAGTTGACGAAATTACACCGAACAAAGACATCGAAAAATTATCAAAATTTGAGCGGCGATTCCATCCAGCCCATAAAACCCGCCATACAAAATCTTGCAAAATATCTACATTCCCAAGGTAGTGGATATTCACGGTCGGTATTGAAATCGACGAACGGTGAATTTCTGGTTCTGGTTTCCAACCACATCTCAAAATATCCTTACTATCAAATTATCTTTACTATTTACTAAACAAGGAAAAGCGAAGATATGAAATCGATGGAAATAAAAAAGGAACATGAAATGCTTACAAAATTGCAGACCGTGGTATACATGAAATATCACTCAAAAACGGTAATCTTGACACAGCTGAAAAACTTTGCCACTTGAAATCAACAAAAAGACGAATCCATAACAAGGTGTTTAAAAAGGTGTTCTACCATGACTCCTGTTACTAGCATAGGTTCAGCTTTTTCACTCCTAACATAGAGAAGTGAAAAAGAGCATACAAAAGTGTGAATGAAACACAAGATGTCAAGCTATGAAATTAATCATTCTGTAGTAGCATGGATTCTAGGGATGGAGTGGTGGTTCCGAAATATCGAAAGAATTAAATCACATACTGACCCTTCGCTAGCCTTTCTAAGTGAGAGTACAAGCGAGTTTTACGATGTTTCTTGCGAAAAATTTCTTGTATCTTTTGCGTTACATCAAAAGCAGTTCGTATAGCATCAGAAAAAAAACCTGCAACACTAAGAAACGTTCTAACATGTAATTTAACTAATTTCAGTTTGGCTTCGGAAGAAAGAAATTAGATCAACAATTGCTCCAACACAAATAACAAGTACTGCTATATACAAGCCAATTTCCTATTGAGAGAACAATGCAGCTCATTCCTACTCGAAAACTTTACCTATATCGAAATCTTTCTTGCCAGTCCGATCGATTATTTTCATACTCCAAAAAGGATCACCCAGCTTTTGCAATCCCTGGTAAGGCAGCATGCTACACTGCTCAAAAACGTACTGAACCAATCTAAAAATGCAGTTCCTTAACCACTACTATATAGTCTTTTTAAAGCATAAGAAAAGGAACAAACGGAGAAAAAAAAACAATTTCAAATCTAACCGAGCGACACTAACAGCCAAAGACAGCTGCTGCTCTACAACTTTCTTCGAATTTTGAGCTTGGTCAATAGTTTCACGAAAAGAAGGCCTAGTAATTCCAAAAGCGACTGCACAAGCCACTTCTGATGTTTGTGATTCACTCTAAATATCCAGAATTTCTGACAGCGAAAGCCAACCAAAGAATCCAGTGATTTTACACAAATAATCATCAAATAACTGATGTTTGACAATAAGAAATGTGGTAAATCACCTGTACGGCAAGAGAATCGACATAGCGTTGTATCCAATGATCGAATAATGAATCTTCGGTAACCCAATCAGATGCTTTTTTGTAGGCAATACTTTCAGGTTTCTGTAAAAAGTAAATTAGTAAGAATTTATTCATTTCTTACAGATAAAAACCAAACAGTTGAACAATAGAGAAAAGAATCAAATGAGTGAACACAGACATTTGCAATTCTACTTTGAACAAAAAGTTGCAAAGAAGAATTGACGGACGGATCGAATGCAAGTGAAACAAATGAAGCCAATAATGTGTCGATTTTCAGCAGAGGAGATGTGGAAAGTTCATCGTACAATTCACCTAAATACATAAAATATAATAAAGAGCGTTAAAATGCCACCTAAAAGAAGTCTATGATGCGAATTGATGGCCAAAAAAATTTCCAATAGTACTTATCATGTGAAAAAAGTACGTATTGTATTTCAACAATTTCCGAAACTAAAGACACTATAGGCTGAACAGAAATTTCAGAAGTAATTGTAATCATACCAGAACATTCTTTAGCAATTTTAAATTGATCCAACATGTCAATAAAACTGGACAGTACGTCGTATCTCTTACATTCGTACTATAACATGCGGATTAATAATAAGTGATATTACATGGGAACAAATTACATGTATAATATTTTAAATAATAGATCTGCGATCAAAATTCTCATAAATATTGCAAGAATGTGTGGCAAATTCCATCCGTAGTGGTTGTAGATGCACTTATCCAAGTTTAGATGGACAACAATTAGATAGACAACAATTGAAAGAAAAAAAAACGTTTAAAAGCAATCTCATATAAAGGTGGTACCGCATTTCGTAGTATCATTTCCGCATACCTTCCTTCAACGTTACACAACATGACACAAATAAATTCCGCCTGGATGTCAAAATCTAAAATCAACACGTGTACATTTCTATTATCTCGGTAAATTGATGCTGAACAACTCAAAACTTGACTTTTTTTTCCAATAATTTGTTGAAGTATATCAGCAAAAAGTTCTGGAGTGAACTGCGATGGATCATCAATTCCAAGATTGTGTTTCTTGCCACCTAATTTTGATGTTTTTTCGACGCTGAAATAAGCGGTGGAAATGGAAAACTAATAGCAATTTGAGAGAAATGAATCAGCATGTTGCAATTATAATCACTGAGTTCCTTCGGACCATTTATCCTAACGCTTGAAGAAGCCTTTGTAACACAGCATTTATGAATTTCAAATGAGATCAGCAATACCATTTAAATAAGAAATCAGCAGAAAATTGTTCCGATGTTATGAAGTTTGTCAGTGAAGTTTTGAGTGCAACATTTTCACTCTGAAATTAATGACGGCGAGTTTGAAATTAATGATTTCAGATGACTTCTGCATGAGAAAGTATAAGGACTGAAATACTTCAGGAATAAAATTCGCTCTAGGTTATACTAAAGGTAACGGCAGCAGGATTTCTAACTAGATAGTTCATTGCAAGAAAACTCGGTAGTCGATAAAAACCAAGTGGCTCAAGCGACTGATAGATCAGGTCGAAAGATTAGTGGAGGAGATTTGAAGTTAGCATGCTAAGCTTCAGTTATCAGGCAGATGTACAGTCATGTCTGTAGTGCAGTTTCGTGATTAGATAACACTGAATAAGATAATCTTGATGGTGTTTCTTTCATATCTTGCAAAAATTACCTGATGATCACGAACAAGAGCCATTAAATAGTCCAGTATTCTAGATTTACCACGTTTATTTTGCAAAAATTCGATGATAATAGATGTTTCCGGAATATCATTGGATGCGATAAGTTCAATAACATCCAAATCAACAGCATACTATAATAAATTGTCTAACCAACTTTAACTAAATCATTGCAGTTAATATAATGAGAAATTATAAAGACTTACAGAGCAACAATTTTTGCTGAGGTTGATAGCACTTTCTAGTAAAGTCTTCTGCATATCAATGTCCAAATCACTACAAAACCATCATGTGTTTTTACTCTTCAAGTTATGTCTCTAGCTCTTTCAAGCCACACACTATATTAGACATGTTTCAGCAGTTTATTCATAAATCCAACTTCAATTTGTGATAAAATTTTTTTGAAAAAGCAACAACTGATTTTTTCAAGCTTTACCTTATATGACATGCAAGCCACCTACGTACTACGACAGTTAACAAAATATCTGGAGAGCAACAATCGAATAAACGAACGATATCGCCAGCTTCATCTGGGCTCGCTGTTCGGCATTGCGTTATCATACACAAATCGCCTAACTGTCTACAAATTGTATTGAATAAAGTCTGAACGGTTTGTAGTAAAAAAATATAAAAAAAACAAGAATTAACAATTGAAGTAATAACTTACTTTGAGGAGGAATGAAACAAATGCTTATGCCTATGGAAACCAGCAGCGTTAACAAATGCAAATAGTTGAGCGTAAATACGTGGATAAAACGTCGATAAGCTTTGAAGATCAGCAAAATCCATTGAGAAATATGCATCAAAAGTATTTGTAATGGATTTCATATCACCTTAAAAATGATAAAAAGAATCAATTCCGAAATAAACTGAATTAATTTTAATAGAATTCACTACATGGAAATTTCTGCTGGAGAAACATTAATCACTGAATAGCTATTCAAAGTTGAATATATGAATTGAAAACTCACCTGAATGAACGGCGTGCGATAAAATTAAAAGATACCAAATCACCAAATTTTCACTGTTTTCCTCATTGATACTATCCAGAGAAGTTAGTCGTCGTAAAGCTTTCAGACACTGACCAAGTAAGGTCATTAGCAAACTATAAGATGAAGTTATAATGTGTTCTGTAACTAATATGCAGTTAACTGCAAACTAAATAGTTCTAATAAATTTTTTAAAAAAGGAAAACAACTACAACATATGCCACACTAGTTACATCAAAAACGTAAGGAGACAAACCACCCAATCTTTTCAACAGCACGGTCACATATTTGTTCGATTCTTGTAAAAGTTGAACCTTCCTTCAAAACACACAGGAATATGAACAAATATGGTAGGACGACCACCAGTCGAGAAAAACAGTGCAAATCCTGCAACTTCAACAATTATGTCGACCACCAACAATTTTAGCGCAACGGAAAACGGAAATTTTATCAGATGTGAATATACACGAACATCTTCTAAAATGTTGATCATTTTTTTGAAAAGAGAGTCCATTGGTCGAGTAATGGCGGCATAACATGACCGCAACAAAATGATTGCATTGAAGGCTGTAGTGAATTCCCAATTTCCTGCATATAATTGTTGCAAGTTTTCAAACAGGGATAACAATGTTTTTGTCCAACTGTAAAGAAATAGTGCAATAATCTTGAAATGGCTTACAGTTTTCATTTGGAAAATTTAGGCTTTTTATCGCCATCTTCATGATTAATATGCGATTATCAAATAAGGGATTAATAAACATATAAAGAGGTTGGAAGGAAAACATTACCTCTGTGCTTCTCCGTTAATATGAAAACCGAGAGCAGCAAGAACCCAGAGCTGAAGAACTCTTGTGGGACACACTGCTGCTAATTGGTCAGTCGTTTCTAATATCTTCAGAAGTGTGACATCGAAAGAAAGGCGCATGCTTATGCAATCAACCAACACTATTTGAAGACAATTTAAAGCTGGAAAGAATTTATAGTTTGCCACATAAATGATGTGGTCTCCATAATTGGTTAATGGATACATAATACGTAGCAAGTAAATTTCAATTTGGATTGATATCAAAAAAAGAATTAAAAAACAATCAGTCCAGTTCCTCGTTAATTTAAAAAGCTTGGGATTCGCAAAGAGGTAACACAAACCACATAAAGTCAGATATGGTCGTGTATTACAAGCTTTGATTAAGAGTTCCACAAAAGAGCGAATTCTGTCCAATCCCATGATTACTTGTCCACGACTTTCAGTATGATAAAGCGATAAAAAATAATTGAATACTGAATTTAGCAATTTCTCAGCATCTGTAGCTGTCCTAAACAGCAGTCAAATGGAGAACTTTCAAAACAGTTTTTAAATAAAAACTGGAATCCACAGAAACCTCGAAAACCGAAGAATCAAAACCAATTGCTTTCCCATGACATAATTATGTTCTAACGGCAAAAGCAGCAAATTCAAAATGATACCAGTTCCGGGCACTAATCTCATTAACTTGTTCAATGACGAAATTGAGCAAACGAGTTTCTGGATCCAGCAAAGAATAGTTTATTCCACCTCGAACAAGTACACATAAGAGATCCAATACCTGAAACACTATTTACCCTTGAGAAATACAACTTTTATTTTAATGGATTCCCTCATTTCTTTCTTCAGTTAATATATTAAAAAAAGATTTGACAAGTCCATGAAAAGGCGAAATCACCGAGCATTGAATATCCACAGAATTCGTTGACTGATATAAGCGAATTGTCAATGATACATACGGTTCAAACATTGTCACGTGCGAAGCTATTTCCATGCTTGTGGGGACTCCATCTTTAGAGATTAGGTCCTTGCGTAACCAACCAGCAGATCTACGAAAAATTTTTGGATTTTGGTATAAACTTATTTAAACCTTATTTGAACCGAATCTTACCCTTTCAAATCCTGAAGAAATGAAAATGAAACATACCTTATAAGCTGAGCTTCGCCATATTCAGTTCGACCTGTATTGATAACAAATTCTGTAAAGAAATCTGCATTTCTTAACAAGCAGACTTCGAAGAGATCTGTAAAGATAAAAAATAAAGATAAAAAAATACGTAACGCCTCCGAAAAGTACTGACTAAAAGTGACAATTATGTCTTCCAAAGAAGCACCTTTGTGGCCTTTAACACAGTGGAATATGAGATTTGGAAACAAAAACCATGAAAAAGAACATGATTGACTGTTGCTGCATTTCAGTATAAACTGACCCACTTCAGAATTCATACCGCACCAAATCTATGAGAATTTAGTCAAACTCTCACTGAGGACTGGATTACATAAACACTGTTTCATTTCACAGGTCACAAAATGAAAACGCTAGAAAAAACTTCACTTACACAATTAGATATAGTGAAAATCACCTTTGGGTTGGCTAATATGATTTAATTTCAAACTCCTTAATCCATCTAATGATAAATTTGCAACATTACTTCCAAATAATATCTTAAATAACTGCATTGCAACTCGAATACTTTCATCTGGCACGACTTCGATAACAGTTTGACAGTACAATAAAATCTAAAAATATTTCGAAGAAAAAATTTCAAATTAACTGCTTCTAATGATTACCAAATATGCCTGAGACAGATTTGTACCTTGAAAAAATGCCTCTAACCACGAAAATTTTTATTGCTAATCGTATTAGGATACACGTTTGCTCTTGATTAATGTTTTGGTGCGAATGAAAATGCAGGCAATTATTTTCCAAACGTGTTCTGCATGTTTTTCACCAACAATACCAGACAGATGACAATGATAAGCAAAACATCTTTTGTAAACACTGATGTAAATTACCTCTTCCAGAATATCTGCAACCAGTGGAAGACGCATCACCTCTAGTGTACAAGCTAAACAATTCAGTGCTGAAATCAACAGAGCTGTAAAACGTTCGGATGCATCAAACGCCAAAGTATTCTGAAATATAATTGCATAACCCATGTAAGAGAAACTAAATGAATAAGATGAGATAAAAAAGACGAAAAAGCTCCTCACCATATAATTGAGATAACCACCCTTCAGTGAATCAGCGAGATGAATGAGACTAGGAGATTGCAGGAAGCTTGTATTTCTAGACATTTTGATGCCAATACCAACAAATCTTGAAATCGCAGCAATTCGTTGCTCCCATGATGCTACACTGTTGGTACTAACGGAAAGTGCTTTACGAACGGGCGAAAATGGTGAGGACCGCGAAAAAGGACAAACAGTTTGCTGCCGATGTTCGATTATCAAAGAATAATACAAATTAATAACCCTGAAAACTAAAAAGAGGAGTGATATAAATGCCAGATATTACAGAAAAGAAAAAATCATCCCGTTTGTTTACAAACGAATGATATCCTCGAGATCTTCAAAAATTTTTTAAACAACAATTGATCCATTTCTCAGCATCACTTCCAAAGTTCTCGACGCTGCATTTATTTCCACTAATCCAATTTTCTCAACAGGAAAGTTCTACATCGGGAAAGGTAACTGACATACCTCAATTGCAGTAGAATAAGTTGTTCATAAATGGAATATCTCAGGAATTTCGGCATAACATCACTACCTTCATTAGCAGCCTTCATGATGCCTACTGTGTACAACCCTTAAAACAGATCGTGTTGTAAGGACTTCATAAATATCTCATGTTATAGTCATGTCATGAATTTCGGAAATTCATTTCCCAGCAGGAGTGTTTGGGCAAGTAACTTTCAAGACAATGACTGAAGTCGTTCTGAAAAAAGCAGAATTTTACCAAATCATTTTGGCAGTAATTTCGGAAGGTACCAACATTAATTTACCTGCAGTCATATACGTTGCAATATTTAATAACTGTATGAAAGTTTGAATATCAGTACAGCAATAATCACATTTAGAAATCAGAGAAATGATTAAACCAGTCTTCGAACTATCAACGTTCGATTCCAGTCCCCATGCTTGCGCATAATGTCTAGATTTGAAACAACATAACAGTTGAAATAACCCAGCAGCAATACCTGCCTAAATAGTCCTTAATTTATATTTTGTTCTTGAAACAGATCTTCATGTTATAAACGGGTTGTATTAAAACATATTTAATAAACTTCACCACTAACTAAATCATTAAAACTAGATGTAGTTAAATGTACTTGTTAAAATACCAGTTAGTCAGAGCAAGAAAATAGACAAATTATTTCCAATCAAACAATGACCTGTTGTTTTTCGCACGCACTTGTCGTTAAAATTTGGAACATCTTTCTAAGCACAAAAGAAAGGTTGTAAGCGGTCAAAAAATTGAATGGTTGCTGCAGGAAATCGTAGTATGGACTCATACCTACAGTCTGAAAAGAAGTGATAAATGACCAGTTTGTTGTATTTGATTACAAAAATACGATGGCGATTTTGTATCTTATTTTTGCATGTCATACCAGAGGATTTTTTGGAAAATCGGAACAAAGGTAATCAGTGGGTTCTTCCACTGCGATGTTATTCGGTGCTGAAGTGTAGTTCGCGTTCTCAGTTAGTCTGGAAAACAATATAAATTTTAATTTGAAACACTGCAAGGAAAATGTTCAGCACGTTAACCCTCAACAACTACTTGCTCAAAATTAGCAGCATATTTCCGAGGAATTCACTTTACTATGCTACGGATTACTGTCTGAAGTACTAATGAACGAACAATGAAAGATGCTTTGCTGCAGCGTTCCTCACTCGTTGGTCGTCATCAGCAAGCAAATGCATATATATCTGAAAAATCTCGTCAGGAAGATGAGTAGTAAACGAAATCGCAAATGCCCACTCGATGCTTGCTAGATATTCCACTACAGCTATCTGAAAATGGACCAAATAACATATATTTCTCGATATGACCGTCATTCCAGCCACAAATCTGAAAGACGGATTCCTTACATGAAATGTTTTTCTTTTTGAACATTATCCAGTGGCCACAATATGGAATCTAAAACAATTACAAACAACAGCTCTGATAATATTCGTAATAAATGCAAAGTAACTCCTTCTAACTTCCAGAAGTATCAGTTTAAAATATTTACCCGCAGCAAAAAATAGTTGTCCCGATAATTTTCACAGGCAAATTTTGCAACATCGTATACAATCCCAGCTTGATAAACCAGTTTTTTGGCAGACTTTAAAGCTATCAGTAACGAGCGACTGCAGTGAGCACGACGAATACGGATCGCATCATATACAAATGAAGCGAATGAGCAACGAGATTCTACAAGATTACGAATGCAAGTTTTTAACTTGTCTGAAGAATTCCTCCCTTTCTGAGATGAAGAAAAACTGGAATTTTTAAAAAACGATGTAAAGTTTCTAGAAGACCAACCATGGAATTGTTCACCCAAAGCTCTGAATCGGCATTTTTCAGCATTTACGAACACAGTGATTGCTACAGCTTTTAACTGATCATCTTCGTGATTCAGATAAAGTTGAAGATCCTTCAATGTTTGTACGCCTAAACCACCTAAATTGCATTGTTAATAAATACAAAATGATGATATTCATTAGTAATTACAAGCATCAAATATAAATTCCTGACTTTATTGGAAACCTTGATTTGACAATGGAAATAATCACCTTTTGGTTGGAGAGTTATGTCAGCAAATTTTGGCAGATGCAAAGCAAGATTGCCCAAACAAGACATTGCCAAAATTTTGTGGCTTACACGAACTTCGCTATCAGGCATCAATTTAAAGCATTGCCCACTTAATAAAAATCGTTTTGCCAGAAGTACGGCAGTATATGTGAGAAATGAACCAAATGCTATAAAAAATACATTGATTTTTAACTTCAACGAACATTTTATTTTTGAAATATTTTTAACCAAGACCTATATTTATATGGCATTGCTAGTCAAGAGCTTTTAAATTGTTGATTGTTTTATGACCCTTACTAACGCTTATCAAATATAATGAGGTAAACTGAAATAAAAAAATTACATATGTCTACAGGCAAATATTTGGGTATCGGAATAGAAACTGATGTAAGTTCAGGTAACGATCCTTCTGATGAACTAGAACACTTGGTTTGATCATCGGATATTTCTAAGTGTCTTAGGGGATCAATAATATCCATGCCACCTTCCGAACTTGACTCGTTCTGCTAAAAAAGTAATGCGACTACGAATTTTTAAAGAATCAGTTTATCAAAATTTCCCAATTTTCAGAAGTTATCTTACAGCACAATCTCTTTTATTACAAAGCTTTTTTTAATTTCCAAAAGAAGAATAATAAGCACTCTTAGAACTCACCATCTTTAAGCTCGAAGAACCAGCATTTGAAGGCAAACTAAATGAAGGCTGAACACAGCTGTTAGCTAAATCCACTGCTTCAGAAGATGTGCTATCAAAAAGAAAATCTAGTGGACTAGCTCTCAGCGAGCTCACACAACTGGTAGCATCTGTAAAAGCAAAAAAAAGAAAAAACAGGATGAAAGGACTTGAGTAAAAGTTAAACAACGTTTGAAATATCAGACTATAAAAACAGACGGGAAGAAAGCAAACTTGTTGGCACAGCAATATCCTGTTCTTCCACGTCAGATTTTAGAATGTTTGACTGTTGTGGATAAAATGACTCTACGTTAAGGGCAGCGAGTGGAGATGAAACCACTTTTTCGAGAAATTCCAATGAAGCAACCACAATTTCATTGTGAGGTGAAAAAAGACACCGTAATACATCACGAACTACCTAGAAAGAAGATCCAGGCAAATATTTTAGTCAGACATTTAGTCTTATGAATCCAGAATAAGAGAAAAAAGCAAACCAAACTCTAGTTTTCTGACACTAATTCAGTATTTCTATTCAAGTTGAAAAATCATTCTACTTACACCTTGCAGACTCTCCAATTCATATTCACTGCTCCTCAATAAATAAACAGGCCACAGTAAACGCAGTGAATTCAGCGTTCCAACCAGCAGATTTCTATTTTGCTGTTCACTTGCTTCAGATAATACTTCTAAATAGAAAAGTAACCAGAATCTTGATTTGATTTGAAAAAAAAAAGAGATTGTGCAGCTGAAAATCAAAAGAAAATGGGTTTACTGAGGAAATGTAGAAAAAATTTTCTGCGTACAACTCCAACATAAGTAGCCAATTGATTTATAACGACAGCAGCTGCCCGATTCGTTACACCTGGTAGTTCCAAATTCGAAAGCGCTACTTCATAGAGCTTCTGAAAATAAAAATCAAATCTTCCCTCCTCCGTTATTCCTTAGATACATGAGTATCTTATTTGATGAGTAACTTTCGCAAATTTCACAAAAACAGATATTTATATCAGACTGGTTAATATTTCATACTTACCAATACACTATCATTTGGTTGTGTCGCAAAATCCGAACCGAGGAATGCAAAAACTGAAGGAAGATACCTTTCCAAAGCACTCTGCACAACTTCTTCTGAACGAATTAGGATTTTCGGAAGAGCAGAAACCAGATGCATTCCTATAGCCCTGAAGAAAATTTAAATAAAATCATCCATTTTCCATTTAAGAATGTTATATTTCTTGTTGGCTCAGAGACGTGGCATTCCTTGTTTATTTTTTTTTTTTTCTCTTCCACATGCACCCCTTAACTTCAAATGAACTGGAAGGGCAGTGAATTCCAATTAATAATCTTTAGCTAACCGTGAACGATTTGTTTTTACATATTTTAGAGCATCGAGCAACCGCGAAAGCGCAAAAACGAGTGACCGTGGTGGTCCATTTCGTCTAATTTCTGACATCAATACAACAATAACCCGTGAAGTATTCATATCAATAACCAAATGCTGGAAATGATGTCCAGTTGTCAAAATTAATTTTCGGAATTACATAAAACTTTACATTACATAAAAATTGATTATATCCACTTTTGCTTGCAGTTAATGGACAAAAATGCCTAGTTACATGTTATTTAGGAAACTAGAAGTGTAGTTATGGCTAACCTATAAAATCGCAAACCAGGAGAAACAACTTATTTAAACACTGACTTCCTTTCAATGATACCTACCCGAAGCACCGAATCCACTGTTTGTTCACTTAACATACGAAAGTCACTGTTCGGATGATTGATGTATTCAAACAAAGTTTTCACTGCACGACTGAACTCGTCGTTATATTTTGGATTCCTCCTGAAAGACAAAAGAGAAGTTACTGAATAAAGAGGATGTAAAAAAAAATAATAACCACTAAAACTGCATGGCCATTCGATTATAAAATGTAATGCGTCTGAAGTACGTGTGATCACAACTTCCGCATAGGTGAATATCAGCACGATCTGAACTGTCTTGCAGCCAGCACTGTGAAACAGTGCATCGTAAACTATTTCGAGGTCTATTTAACCATATCTATTTCATACTATTTTTAGATGAGCAGGTAGCTAACCAAATTTCAAGTCGAACAAGCACATCTCTGATATCTGAGAAAGCTGCATACTCTTTTTCGCAAAGTTCCGATTTTTTGCTGTAAAAATGAGAATTAACCGGATATAAAATGACCTTTCTGATCATCTGTAAACATTATCTAATCTTATCAACAGAACAGCAGAATTAAGCTCTTCAACACCGAAGGATAGTAAAATTTAAAGATGGCTTGAATTCATGACTTTTACTATGATATGTATGACGTGTCTTTAAAGCAAAGAAAAACCCTGTACGATTTGTAATTGGATGTCCATGCAACAAGGAAACTATTCCATTACGTTTTCCAATATTACTGTTGTGGTACTACTCATGGAATACGAACCTTTCCCATAACCCTAACAGTATTTATAGGAATAAGAACTGACCTGGATATAGTCGCCCAGTCTGACTTCCTAGTTGTCTGCAAAACATTAAGGGCCTTTGAAAGGCGATCCATCTTACAAATTCTTATTTAAACAATCATAAGAAATCCTACAAAAGGAAAAAGAACTGTAAACATATAGTTTATTTGGAAAAAATGTTTGATTACATTGACCATTTCATCACATAAACATTTAGATACATAACGGTAGTTCATTTGAAATAAAACAAAGCATTCCCCATGCTCTCTTATTTATTGTATAAGTTATCAGCCTCTCCTCGCCCACCCAGTCCGTTTTGAAATCAACATTAAAAACTCTTCCACGAGTACTGCTAACATTTAACAATAAACTCAGAATGGTACCCTTATCCTATCCTATTAAAGAATTCATGGTAATCATAACTCGTAGCTGAGATTGTTAAAATTTCAGAGAAAAAATTTCTATGGGAAGATGACCCACAGCTCAAGCAGCGGCTTCCACAGAAAGATAACATTTGCTCACACAAAGAAGAAAATTTATGAATTTTATTTTCAAACCAAGCATAAAATAAAGAAGTGCGAATTTAACATGGAGGAATGTGCAAAATCATAATTATTCGCCATCAATTGAGTAGATAGACCGGATAAATCTTCCTAAAAGTGACGTTTTATTCAACTGATCACTGTATTCTCGAACCAACATTTTCACCAATTCTGCTGATTCTGCTAATCGTGCATTCAGCAAAACATTCTCCGCTTTAAGCTGTTCTATCTTCGAAATGTTACTACTATCACGAGCTATCTTTCGACGTATCCACGTACTTCCAGCAGCCAAGTGGTCGTTAGCTGGTTGTCCATTTTGCCAACTTTCAAAGCTTTCCATACAATCACAGGAGCACCTGGCAAAGTAAGCACGCAGTTCAATGATTTTCTCACGAGCAGAACAAAGTCGACCGCTCAGTTTTTTGATCTCGTTTTTCAGATGCGCATGTTCCTGCAGAATATCAGCATTCTTCGTACTTACTTTTTATAAATGATCTTCAGCTTTCCAAATTTTTTGTTTGCCTTTATTTCCTCCATTCTGATTTCAAAACATGCCTCTTTACATTATTACTGAAAATAGTACCTTTTTTATAATTCCTACACTAAATCAAAATGCAGAGACAATGTTACTTAGCAATTAAATCATTAGTTTTATACAATAACAGTTCATTTGAAACAAGCCAAAATGAGAGAAAATACATCGGAAAAAGGGACAAAATGCTCACTTCGGTTATGCTATCTGCACTAGAGATAACATCTTCAAAGCCACTTTCGACGATATTACTATCACCTGCTATTGCTGCATGGATCTGCTTTAACTTTGTTCTTATAATCTCATAATGAGAGCATTTGCCGTGTACCATCCAAACATTCTACGATGCAATCAGTGAAAAATAATGTAATTCCAAAGTGATTATTGCAAATCAACATATGGAGAATTCTCCATTTAGTGAAATATTAACCGGAAATGAAAATTATGTTCAATTTACTGGATAAAATATAACAAAACTATAACAATTTTACCTTGCAAAAAGCTTTTGATGATGGCGATGTCTTCTCCATATTCAACATATTAATACCACTACTTCGATTAAACCTATTATATGAATCAACACTTTTCCTACAAAATAAATTTAAGGTTAAACTAGATGTAAAGAACTGAAATTTGTTAGTTGTAAAATTGCTGAACTGCGAACAGAAGATTTTGGATGCAAAATCGAACATTGTGATTGACTGTTCCAACAAACACTGGTATTACTGATAACGGTTTATCCTGTTCTTGTATTACCTTCACATTCCTTCAGCTTTCCCACTCTCATATTGATACATCTACGCCTGCGCCGTCATAATTGAAAGTCGCTATATATTACTACATGTGACATGCAAAAGTTAACGATAGAAAATTATTACTTTTTTATGATCCCTCATAATTCCTATTTCCTTCTTTCTAGTGCAAAATTTTACCGGAACTCTTCCATCAAGACACTGAATCTTGGTAGTTCAACGTTGGGTAAAGATTGCACTGAACCATACGTTTGAATGCTTTCCATATTTTCAAGAGCATTGCTTTCGTCATTATACTGCTAAACAGCATATCAATTAATAATGTTGAATTGTTGTCAGTAGCTACTTACTATGTATTATCCCTAACTAACTTTTTTTTTTTTTTTCGCTCCATAATCAACAAGAAGTACAAGAGCAAAAATTTGTCTATTCAACTACTAATTGTAATTTCATTTTTCGAAATTGTGAGCAAAGTAAGATTTTAAATCCTAAAAATAAAATCTTTACCCCAAGCCTACGGGTAAATAATCGTGAATCGTCAGGTGTTGATGAAGATATGACCGTTTTTAGGCGGCTCAATTCGTATTCATATTCTTCCTGTAACATAAAATTTTGATACATGCTCGAGATTTCTCAAATACGACTTTCCTGAAAATAAAATATTGTGCCTGATTCTAGGTATTTATATAAGTTCGTTTTTTTTAAAAATTCGATAAGAGAATACAGAAAGTTGCCTGCAATCGATCGATCATTTTCATTTTTTCCTCTGCGAATTTTCGCTCTAAAATATTTCTTTCGGTAACCAATTGTATTTGAAACTGAAATCGTTCCTTCTCGAAACTACAACAGTATACAATTAATGAAGTCAAAAAAGTTCAATCTCTCAATTTCCTTCATTTTGTGGAGCATTATTTCAGCTTGTTCTATGCAGATTCACACAACATAAAACTCTGTGTCATTGAGAAAGAATAAATTATGCACGTCCTATAAAGAATATGCTTTCAAATATATTTTTAACTTTAATTTGGGAAAACAACACTTTTTGAAAGGTATACCGAATTTTAGACATTAAAATCTAATAATCTTCAATTATAAAAATTGCCTTTGCATTATTTGTCGTTGCTGATTGGTCAAAGCATCTGCAAGGGTTTTATTAGCCGAATGCTTCAAAGCCACGATCTCTTCTCGATGTTGTTCTTTGATTCGTTCCATCACACTTTCCTGTGAATCCTTCAGTAGAGTTTGCTTAAGCTTTTTACTTGATTCAACATCTGACGTCTTTTCTTTGTCTTTCTTTGCATTCACTATCCATTCATCTAAATTACTAATGACTTGGCGGGAAATGAAGGTATTCCGAATTTTTCGACGATTCTGACATTTTCATTTTTAAAAAAGAAATAACGACATGAATAAACATGAGTTTTTAATGTGAAGAATATACTTGAAGACGAATTTTCCACAATCCTAGCAATTCGGTCATGTCGACGTTTTCGTTCCTTGACTTTCAACATACGACGTCTTCTAGACCTTATAAAGATGGACTCCGGTTCGCTTTCCATCTCTGAATACTTGATGTCATGGATTGGAATACTTTTTATTCCAACAACATTTTAACAATTTCCAAAATAAATCTGAGTAACACTTTATCATAAGAAAGCCAAAAAATGTTATATACCTGACAGTGTATCAACTGGTCTACCTTCCTTGCGTCTTTTTAGAGCCAACATTTCCAATCTAAACGTATTAGTCCAGTGAAAATAAAGTGGCTCAATCATATTGAAACGAGTATTGCGTCTTTTCCGATTACTTGTTAATTCCTCTATTTTTTCCCGCAACCTCTGAAAAATTTTACAGAGAGTTCTGCAATAATTGATGCTGAAACAACTAATTCATTCACTTCATTATGTTTGATGGCAACATCCAAACAAGATACATAAATGTTTTAAGATGTATCTATCGAATAAATCTGACAAATTTCATTTTGCTGTTTTGTAAAATGAATGAATTTGATCAAGTTGTAATAGTAATAGAAGACTAATATTTTTCCTTCAGAAAAAGTGTCAAGTTTTTACAGTAAAACTCCGCCCATTCGTTCCATGCTATCGTTTTTTCAGAAGTGTGTTATGATGTATCCTATGCTCTGAAGAAATGCTCATCTATTCAAATCTTTAAATTCGATTCAACATCAAAAACCTTGTTGTGAGCGATAAGTAATTCAACGTGATGCCTCAGCATCATCGTTGGTTGCGTTTCTTCGAATGGCCGCGGTTGTAATGCTTTATTTAGTTCACTGCGCAAGTGTCGGTTCATTTGCTCCAACTGGTGCACCGTTTCAGATAATTCCTTCGCTTCTTCTGTAATTCGTGTACACTGCCGCTCAAACAATTGCAAACGAGTACGATATGATGATTCATTTTTTCGAAATCGAGCAAGCTCTTCTTCTGCCTAAAAATAATATCATCTCTTCTCTTTCGTGAACCCTACACTGTTCGAGAGACTGTAGTTCAAACATTTCAAAATTTTAAACCAGTATAAAACACTTTCCAACAGAACCTTTTCCAATTCAGTTAACAAATCCTTTTTTTCTTGAGAAAATCGTTCCTCTATTTGACTTATCTTTGTCCGATAGCGTTCATCAGAACTCCTACAATGAACATGATATTAATCTTTTTAAAAAACCGGTAATTATTTGTAGCAGGCCGGTAGAGAGTTTGACAAAAACTCCAAAATGTATGATACAAATCAAATTTCCGAGAAATGTGATAAAAGAATAGCAAAAACTATTATAAAAGGAGGTAAAGTCCAAAATAAAACTATATCATAAAATGTGAATGTATATGTAGAAAACAAACATGATTTCAGGTACCAAATTTTTCTGATGAAACCAACCTAAACCGCTGCTCATATGCCTGTTCAATGGAAAGTTGATTTTGTTCTAGTTCTTCAATCAGAAGAACATGTCTCTGGTTCGCCTGCTGGAACTGTTTGTAAAAATGCTCCGCACGCAATTCAGCTTCCTTTAGTGAACATCTGAAACATAAGTTCTCTAACTTCCACTTAGAAATAAGTTCTATCTTTAGTTGCCTTTGGAATGCACGTTGAGGAATGATGACTGAAATTGACAATAAAAAAAAGATGGAAAAATACCATAAAATATTTGATATTTACCGATAACACAGGATAATTTGAACATACCTTATATGATCGATGAAAGCATGAAGTGAAAGCAAGGCAACTCGAATTATTGTGGAGGCAGTCGGTGCGGCCACTAAATTACCTAACTGCCGCTCCAAACTACCACTGAGTGAGATAGCATTGACAGTTCCTTCAAGTGGTTGGCCGGAAAGCTGAATAAAATAGAATAGTAACTCACGTAATGAATTTTTTGCACTTCCATCCATAAAAATCCATGACTTTCAATAATATTTTATTCATTTTACCTTCAAAACATATAAACCCTGTTCCATACTGATACCGCACGCTCGCCAATGTTCCAACAATTCCTGGCATCGAACAGTTCTAAAAATTAAGACGAAATCTTTGCCACTATCTGCGCATCGCAGTAGAGTTTCGACTTCATTTACAAAGAAAGGTCTAACAAACAACAGATCAAAGACCTGATACAAGAAACTATACGATTACCCAGTGTTAGAAGGATCCAGTGCCTCGAACAAATTCACTGATGGTACGAAAGTTTCGGTAATAAAATTTACTTCTTCGCTTAACCGCTTCTGCATATGATACTGAGCAAGAAATTGTGCTAATGTAATACGTCCTACGTGACTAATATCCGCCTGTTCAAAAAGTTCATCGATCTCGACTATCCCAAGACTGAAATGTTATTTCTCAAAAAATATTTCATTCCATTAAATACGATAAGAATCATTTTACAGGAAAGCGTTCCACTTTTACATACCTTACTGCAAAAGGGATTTTTTTTCTATATAAAATTTACCTGTTCAATTCTGGCGTATGTTCACACAAAATACGAGCCTCGTACCGAGTTAAAAGGCCATGGGGCTCAATTCCAAGTTCCAATAAGTTTTTTTCCGCATTACTTTCAAGATTTTCTGCTACCGTGGTAACGTTGATAATATCTGGCAGTAATTGCATGAAGCGTTCTTTGAAAACCTTCAAATGAATTTTTTCAAAGACATCAGTTTTCCACTTTCTCAAACTAATTCTCAGTTTTCTATTATGAAACCTAGCAATTTAGACAATCAGCAAAGCCTCACCAAAAAAAAAAAAAAGAATTCATGTTCGCATTCGAATAAGACCCTCTACAATCTCCACAATAAAGTATACCGTAAAATCGACAACTGTACAACCACTGAGTATCCGTTCAAGTATGACATCAGCAAAGGAAGAAAGGTTGAGTTTAATGCATAAATCCTGTAGACCAGATGCATCCAAGTGTGTGTCGCCATGTTTTGCACAGCTTAGGAATAGCTTCAAAAACATTAAGTTTTTCTTTTTCAATAACTCATCTATAATGAATTCTTAAAGTCCTTCACGAAGTCATATATTTCTGCTCACAATAAACGAAAGAAAAAAAACTCACTCTATTCAGTTCTTTGACATGAACATTTTCATCGTCTAGTACCGAAGTTGTCATTCGTTACAAAACATTAATATATATGCTGCAATCAGAAATAATTTGAAGGAGTCAAAAACTGAAATTCTAACTTCTAATTTAGCTTCTAAGGCTGCGACGGATAACAAAAATCACTACTAGTGACCACGCTTTATCAGAAGGTGACTTCAGCACAAAAAAATCATTAAACGATTTAACACAAAGATAAACTGAACTGTAACACTAAAACATAAATCAGAAAATGCAAAGTCTAAGCAAGAAGCAGTATTTCCCGAGAGAAGGTATAAGGAAGAAGCCTGCTACCAAGTCTTAAACCAAGATCTGGTACCAGCATTTAGCCTAGCACAGAAAGACTATTCAAGTAACATGTTCGGCATGTCAACCTCTACGGTGAAGTACCAATTGTTAATCGGTATATGGGCACTGCCGAAACAATCAACCATCCGTAAAAGAAAGCTCTATATATACTTTGCCTACAAACATTTACGAAATCAAGATATTCAGATGGTACCTTTACAATACCACACAAACATGCACACCCATGTACATATATACACAAACGCACACAAATACACACAGAAACAGACACACACACATACACATGCATGCATATGCACACACACACACACGCACACACACACACATACACACACACACATGCACACACACATACACACACACATACGCACACACATACACACACACACATAAATACACGTACACACAATCTCGGCACGACCACCGTGAACTCTTTCTGCAACGGACACCGTCCTGCATAATTTTGCACTTCTGATAAAGGCCGGACAGTTAACTAGGAAATGTACGGTGGCCTAGATGAAACATGCTGATTTCAATTGTTGCAACGCAGCTCCAAATTCAGCAAGCTTCTTCGACGCCTGCTTAGACCTGTTTCGCCTTGCGGTGTCGCTGCGTCGTTTCAGCGGGAATAAGGTACATAAGAATTGTGTCCCATAAAACCTGACACGTTAAACTCATCAGAGGTAGTAGCCTAAATGAATTATGCAAGCATTCAAGAAAGACATCCGTGAGAGAAAAAAGGAAGGTGGATTAATTTGGTTTACTTTACTTTATAATAAGCCATTAATTACTTTATAATTTTACTTTATAATAAGCCATTACCTTTACTTTATAATAAGCCATTAATTAATTGACTCAAGCTAATTTACTGCTCTATGAACATGATAAGTGCTTTCCTTCACTGAACATAGGAAAGTTCACTGTTGACAAAATCAATGATAATATGAAAGTGAATATAATATGAAGTAAGAACGAATACCCCGTTGACGATACGTCAACTGTAAGGAATGAATGAATCGAGTGAATGAGAGAGTAAATCAGAAAGTGAAAACAATGAATACTTGATGGAAAATAAAAGTTTGAAAAGTCAATAAATTGGGTGCACGAATTCTTGATGTTACGAAAGAAAGGAAGGAAGTTTTTCGTAAGAACTCTTCAGAATCTTAAAAAGTTGATTCAGGAGTCCAAGAAATTTGAGTGCAGTTCACAACTGGAACATGGTATTCTGTTAAAATCAAAAATATCTCCGCCCGGCAATATGCCGAGACAATATACCATCAGGATGTCATGGATTTAGATGGATGCGATTCAGCGCACAAAAACAATATTTCAAAGTGACGCCATAACTGCCACTGATAGCTGTTAAGAAAAGCAGTTCCATTCGTTGTACGCAAAACAATCAACAAAGAATCAAATTCTAAATTTTCCCATTGCAAATTCTATGACTTTACTGATCTGGCAAGATTTGGGACATTTGAAATGTTGCTGAAACATGATAATAACTCCATTTGACCCGGCGGATTTTCGAAGTTAAGCTGTCATGATCATTCCCCAAGTTATACTGAACGGCATTTCAAATGTTTTCATGAAGGTTCCTAATTGGAATGATAACGCCTTCATCGAAATTTACTCATTCTTCGTTATTTCCGATGCGATTATTTGAAAGAGGATTTTACCTGTAAGACCAAGTATGGCAGGATACAACAATTCTAGGTTAGATTAGATAATCATTCAGAATAACAAAGTATATAAAAATCATTCCTAAATATTTTATTCAGCAGTACAGAGTTTTGCCTTATTAAGCTCACAACTTCAACAAATGAGAACGAAAGATAAGGTTGTGTGCTTTTGCGAATATATTAGTCACACCCATTTGGGATACTTGAGGAGTTACAGCAATGACGCATTCGTCGAATTTCTGATTTGCCACATTTTCCACGTTATGCGGAATCGTGTTGTTCATTTCCGAAACACTAGTCACCTGCAAATATAATCAAAATTTAGCGATAAATGACATGATTTGTACTTCGAAAAATAAAACGGTTGAATATATTTTCAAAGAGAAAATTGCAATAAATCACCTTTCGACGGATCCATTCACGAAAAATCCCAGTTTCGACAAACCATTCCGTAAAGCGTCGGGCAGATTTAGAACTATGTGAGGCGACCAGCTGAGCTTTGCTAGTTCGAATGGATTCAAAATCACCATTTGATTCGGCGATAAATGCAGCATAGAAGCCACAACTTTTGTAAGGCCAAATTAGAGCTGCAAACCACGACAGCATTGCCTGAAATTTTTTTTGGTGTAAAATAAACTTCGGTGACTGATTTTTCGTATCTAAAGAATAAAAGATGAAGCCGAAAGATTGGGATGTGAATCCTCACACTTCTCTGTTCATACCAGATGGATTTACACCCTAGTCCACTAAAAGTTTTCACTCCAAAACAAAAACCTACTTTTTGAAGCAAAAAATCAGCACGAGGGCCTTCACCAACAGCGATAGCTTCTTTGAGTTTGGTGGCAAGACTTACTGCAAGCTTCCTGGGCACCAAAAGTTTTTCACATAATGCGAATGCATTTTTTGCTTTAAAATCAGCATTCTCATTTGCGGCATACATTTCAGTAAGTTGTGGCACAAATATACCGCCGTCGAGATCGACTATAACAAGGTCCTCCTCAAAACAAAGCATCCAATACTTTCGAAATTATAACTGATTCATAATTTGGCGGAAATCGTCAGAAACGATAGTGAAGAATTTTCAATGATTTGCAAAATTTACCTGGGTGAGATCATCAGTACGTCGGTTCTTGTCCTTTACAACCAAAGGCTTCAATTTATACATGTTTGTCCTAAAATTTATTTGAGATTGACTAGCATCGATACTTCGACGGAAATGATCAAACTGATTGCACTAATAAATTAAAATTTCAATTAATTGCAAAAGTAGCGCAGAAAAAGACAGGGCAAAAAGGACCAACTGACCTTAATAACCCCATAAGATACGGTGTTGGAGAATTTACTATTTCTAACAAAGAATCTGGTAAAACTGGGATTAATGTATAAGGCCATGAAAATGGATGCAATAAACAAGCGACTGACTGAACTGCATGGCAAACACATTGTACCTATAAATACTTGATAAGTAATCTTCAACTTATTTCTGGAAAAAAATCTTATAATATTTTTACATTCTCTTTTTCCCCGATTTTGTTTTATAGTATTTCATTTTCTAGAAATCTAACTTGGAAACGTGTCTTCCTTACTTTTACTCGCTAATTAGCTGATTCCTGGTCTCACTCACGAATTCTTCAACTCAGGATCGTTTAAATACATAAGCAACTGAGAAACTACCGAGCCACCAACAATGATAACTCGTTGCTCAGCCAATAGAGCTCCAATTATAGCAACTGTAACTTCTGGCCCCATGCGCTGAACAATTGCAGAACAATCTGATTGACCCAATATAGGATCCTGCCCTCGGATTACAATATTCCGCTTGGCACCATCTCTGGCTTCTTCGAAAACATGTAAAGAACTACCTGAAATGAGATATTACTTACTCATTGGTGGTAGTCCAGTGTAAGAGCGAAGTTCTTTCAAAACATTGGAAATTCAAATTGTTCCCTAAATTTAGATTCAAGAAAGTCTTAGATCTTTTGCGAAAGTCTTAGATTTAACCATCAGTTGGGAATGTGCATCGATAAACAACATTGAGCAAATTCTTCAATCTTTCCAAACTATTGTGCAGATAACACACACATTCTCGAGCAAGCGCAAAATAAAAGAGTGGTGCATGAACCGGTGAAATGACAGCAAAAACTTCGGGCAGATCACCGTCTCTTGAACAAGTAGCTGTAAACAATCTTGATTCCCGGTGTAAAACTATTTATGTAAAACAAAAATGCAAACATACATAAGTTTTCTGGGACGTAATAACTTTACCTGTGAGATTGTGATAATACAGTACAATTGATTGGCTCTAGATTTCCAGGCCGAGTAATAAATTCTTACGGCAGAAAAAATCATATATATCTCTCTCCTTTGTGGTAAAGCCATAAAAAAATTGTAAGGATTAAAAGATAACACATTTCCTTAAAGATTGCGAAGAAACAAGAATAAGATATCTTTAGTTACAAAAAAAATATAGAAAGCAATACCTTGTTCGCCGTTCGCTTCGTGCCGCCGTATCAAATGACGTATGCAATATGCGAAAGTTCTGAAACTTAATGTTACAACTGTTCCATAAGATAGAAGATGGACGACACAGATGGCTTCATTGCGTGCAAAAAGTTCCACAAATTTAAATAATTTAAGAGTGACAAATGAATAATACACAACAGCTGAAGTAATAAAATAGTGAATTATACCGATCAGGAATCATAGCATCTTTGAGATGCAATCAAACTGGAACAAATATAGGAGCAAAGAGGCACGAAAACAGAAAGGACGAATATTTTAAAAGTTTGAAAACAATGAGTCAAACTAAGTTATGGTTGTTGGTATTCTTCATTTGCAAGTATGTCTATACATACGATAAACATTGATAATAAAGGTCTTCAAAAAGAAAAAAATATGCAGTATACTGTCTAAAAATAAGGATTGAATGTTCCGAAAGC
>NW_018108350.1:132994-134046 GCF_000183805.2 Loa loa | reverse complement strand
TATATATATATATATATATATATATATATATATATATATATATATATATATATATATATATATATATATATATATATATATATATATATATATATATATATATATGTATATATGAACAGATATAAAAATTGTAAAGTCATTAGTCAAGGAATTTAATTAAAATTCAAAAATGATATGAATTAAGTAATTAGAAGAAAAGAAATCGAAGAATTTATTTTACCATGCTATCAACATATTTCACAGCTCTCAATTCTTTTTTATAAAAAAATGAAATTTTACAGAGAAAATTTTAGAAAAGTGTTAAAATTTGACTAGTTAGCCATTAATTAATTAAGTAGATCAATTAAATAGTTTTTAAATATTGCTAATTTTATTTGTCTGTGGAAAAATGACTGCAACTTATGGGTAAATAACTGGGGAGAAATAAAAAGAATTAATCAATTTTTATTTTTGCTAAATAATTAAAATTATAATTTAAAAAAAAGAAAGAATGTTTTTCACAATTTTACATTAAATTTTCAAATTAAAACTTTTTACGCATATATTTTTCCCATTATATTCTTTGATCTAAAATGGAAAAAAAGAAAATTTTAGATTTAAAAAATCAAATAAAAGTTCAGATCAAAAATCAAATCGTATGATAGAAGTAAAGAAATGATGGGAAAAAAAATTGAAATATTTAATCTGATAACGATTCATGGAAGAGTAAGAAAGAGAGAAAGAGAGAGAAAGAGGAAGAAAAAAAATGGGAAAAAAAAAGAATGAAATTTACAAAGTTAAAATTTCAAAATGTTTTGGATCAATGCAAAAAAAAGTATGGAAGAAGATATTGCATTGATTCCTTGAAATGTTATAGTTAAAAAAAGATTTTGAAAGTGTAAAAATTCATGTGAAGAAATTAGAATGAAAAGCATTTAGAGATGAGAATGTATGAGAAGAAAGAAGAAAGAAAAGAGAGAGAGAGAGAGATCGAAAAATGAAATTGAATTGAATTGAATTGTTGTTAAGTGAAGGATGCCAATGGTACCAAATGATGCGCAAACATTCAATAT
>NW_018108350.1:117794-131620 GCF_000183805.2 Loa loa | reverse complement strand
TACTTTTGAAATGTAATAGTTTTTTTCTCTCCACTTTTCGCTTTCTTTCTCTCTCTCTTTTCGTTATAAAAAAGAACTGACGATGGATTAGGTTTAATTGAATAGGGAAGATTCAAATTCATTAATTAAGATGAGATGATATAATAATGATCACATGCTACTTTCTTTTTTTCAATTTCTAAATATAATTTAATTCATTAATTTGTTTTTCAATAATTTTTCTATTCTATTTTTTTCTGTGCACAAAAAATAAATGATTTTCAGATATTTAGTTAATTTTCATTTCCAATTATTAACTTCAATTCTTAGATAGTGTCAAATTTTCTAGTTCCTTAATTATTAATTAAATTTTAAAATTAAAAAAGAAAAAACTCTTTTTAAACTTAATTGTAAATTAAGACGATATTTTATCCCCATATAAAATAATTAATAAAAGCGTAAAAAAAAGAAGATAATTAGAAAATATTTTGTTGGAATAAAAATTAACCTTTCAATCCATCTATTCCGTTCACGTGAGGTACGACAAGTGTAATTTGATACTTCAACAGATGTTGGATGTGTGGAATGAAGTTGTGTTTCTGCTCCATCTGAATTTTGATTATTTTCAAAAAAAAAAAAACAACGGAAAGATTCAGAATTTCTGCTTCATCTGAATTTTGATAATTTTCAAAAAAATACGAAAAGATTCAGAATCCGAAATTTCGATTAGAATAATTGCTTTCAATTTTTAGCTTTTTATTTTTAAAAGAAAAAAAACACTAATTCAATCTATTATATTTCTTTTCTCCTTTGATTTTCTTTCTTTTCCTCTAAAATGTGAAAAAAAATTTATGGCTATATGGAAATTAGTTCAATTTAAATTCTTCAAATTTTCAAAAAAAAAAATGAAAATTGCAGCATTTAGCATAAAAATTAAAGCTATTTAAAACATTTTAGGACTCAATATTATACATAAAAAAAAAGAAACTCATAAAAAAATAAAAGAGAAAAAACAATGTTTAAATTAAAAGTTAAAGCCATTTCAGATTTTTTCGGACTTCATATTAGAAATGCGGGAAAAAAAGAAAACGAAATGTAATGTTTAAATTGAAATATTTGAAATGCTTGTTAAAATGCATAGAAATTGAATAACATTAACTAAGTTATTCAATTCTATGCATGTTAATAAGTATTTCAAATATTTCTAAATTTGATATGATAAATGGAAAAGAAATATATATATATATATATATATATAGAACAAAATAAGGATACGATAATAAACCTAAATCAATCATCGGTGTTGTAGATGAGTAAGTTAATAAACTTTCATGTGAACGACATGGTCGAAATGAATTTTCATCATCTCGTGATATCGGATACGGTCGAAATGTTGAATGACGATATGATTGAACATTGAACAATCGTTCATTATCATTGCATACATTTTCATCACATTGTTGCAAATTATTATATGTATTGCTAAAATTTTAAAATATTTTAAATTATAGAAAGGAAAGAAAAATAAATTTTATAATTGAAAAATTTTTGGCAAAATTTTCAAATAATTAAAATAAAAATCTTTTTTCAATTATTCAAGCATCCGATTTATTCAAAAAAAGAAATAATTAAAAGATACCTTTTAGTATTTAAATTATTACAGTTTGTTGTTATTTTAGTAGACTGAAATCGTTGCATGTAAATTGTTGTTATTGTTGATGATGATGATGATGAGGATGATGATGATAGATGATAATGATGGTGATAATAAGATGATGATGATGATAATGAACGATGTTTATTAAAAGTAGATAATGATGATGAACGGATTGTTTTCCTTGTATTATGATGATATCCACAAATTGTTGTTGAAATAAATCCCATTTTTTTTCTAGGATTTAATTAAATTTTTTTTTGTTACTAATATTTTAAAATAAATTTCGAAAAAAGAAAAAATAACTTTGTCAACCAGAAGAGAATACAAGAAAACAAGTGAAGTGAATTTGGTAGTGATTTTTAATGTCTAGCAACTTACTTTTTAAATTTCAACAAAAATAATTTTCATCTGTAAAAGGAAAAAAAAAACATAAAAACCTGTTTGAGTAAGATTTTCTTCAGGATAAGTTATGGTATGATGAAAATGATGCTTTGAAAGTTGAAATGTGAGACAAGAAAAATGACTTTATGGAAATCGAGAAATTCGAACTATCGAAGATCCAATAACTAAGAAGCCAAGAAGCAAAATGAAACTACTTGATGGCCTCTTTTTTTTTTGGGCCAATATTTCGTCAATTTATGTTAAATTTATGCATAACATGATTGGTAAATCATCTCAAAAATCTTTATGATAAAAATTTCATTTCAGGATAGGATGACAATCATGATAACCGGTTATGAAATATTATTCCAAAAAGGATAACAATCCGAAAAACGCGCAGGAAAAAGCATTTTCAAATGGAATAAAAACCCGGAAAATCAATTACGAAATACCATTTCAAGAAATGTAATGAATAATTTTTAGAACAGGATAGCAATCCTGATAATCTATTATCAAATGTTATTTCCAAAAGAATAACAATCGGATCAATCTGCCATGAAAAGTAGATGGAATAAAAATCCGGAAAAATAGCAATGAAATACCATTTCAAGAATGATAACAATCATTCCTTTTTTGTAAGACAGGATTAGCAATCCGGAAGATTAATCTACGAAAATGATAAGAAATTGGAAGAAAAAAAAGATATTAAACTAATGTCATATAGGACAAATGTTTGATTGATACAACAGCAAATGATAACACTGTGTTTGACATTGATATTGTGAGCGAGGAATGATTTGAGTGATCGTAAAGAGCGGGGGAAAATAACGGGGGAAAGATGGGTAAGAACCGAGGTTAAATCTTCGAGATCAATCAAAAGGAATATTAAGTGAAAGAAGAGAAGAAGGTGAAGAAATGGACGGACAAATTAAATAAGGTATACAAGTAATTGTAGTAGTATAAGTTGTAATGATAAGAGAAGCAATGATAATAGGAAAATGATATAGTGATAGGAATCGAATGATTGAAATTAAATGTAGCTACTGGAAAAAAATGATAACAGAAATGATATCGTGATAAAAAATCGAATGATTTGAAATTGAGTATAGTTGCCAGAGAAGAGTGATAGTAAAAATGATACGAGTGATAGTAGAAATGTTGATAAGAATTTTGGAATTCTAAATTCAAAAATACTAAAAAATTTGAATTAAAACAGAGCATTAGTTACTTAGAATGATTATAATAACGGTTTAATCACGTTTATTAATTAATGAAGTAAAATGTAACTGTTGGAGGAAATTGATATTGGAAATGATATGAAGATAAGAATTGCAAATTAAAACAAAACATTAGTTATTTAGAATATATTCCTAATTTATTGATGGACTAATTGAAAAAAAAATAAGATGTTGCAAATAAACTATAAAATATTTCAAGAAAACTTTTAAGAGAAATCAAAATTTTAAATAGATGGGAAACCAAAAAAAATGAGTTCAGAAAAATAAAAACTAAAAGAAATTTTAAAAAAAATTCCAAATACCATTGTTTTCATTAGGAAAAGATTGATTTATCGTAGATGAAAAACGAAAAAAAATCATTAAATTTTTTATAATACTATAATGTCCAACAAGTAATACGGTAAATGATTAATAAACCATTAAAATTTCAAGTGTTACATTTTTATTTATAACATTTAAATTCATAATATAAGTGAAATGTGAATGGAAAGTATTAGGTGAATGAAAATGCAAATTAATTGTAATTATGAAACATCCATCAAAATATTTTCCATTGAAAATGCATTAATAATTAATTAGATATGGTAGCAAAATTTTTTAATAAAATTTCAAATTTTCCATAAATGTTTACAATATAATTTTGCCCAATTAATTTTCTTAATTTTCATTTTTTTTCTGACAGTTTGCTTCATTTTTTCTTTTATAAGCTATTTTCTATCATCTTATTATACATATTTTTCTTTACTTTTTACATATACCGGATCTATTTTTGTGTACTTTGGAAAACAGGATCTTTCAATTATCTCTGAGATATAAATTACTCTGAATATTGAAAACATAAAATATCTCCCATATACGATAACTTATTCTTTAAGAAAAAAAAAAAGAAATTAACCAAAATCAATAATACAATTTTCATTATTGTTATTTATTAAAATGAAATCATTAATTAAAAATAATCTAGTAGCTGATAATATTAGTAAAAATTATAATTGCTGAATTTAATTTTTGTTTAATTAAAAATATTTGTTATCTTTTAATAATAATTATAATAAATATGATAATTTCTCCTTAATTAAGCATATTCATTGACTCTTGATAATTATTTTTAAATTTAAGTTTATCAACCTTGTAATTATTTATCCAGAGTAATCACCAAAAAAAGAAAGTTCGAATTATCAGAATAAAATAATTTGAGAAAGAGAAAAATATTTGGAGTCAGGTTTATTCAAAAAGTGCTTGGCATGAATAGGTGACAAATGGCAGATGAAACGAGCATATTGATGCATGCATATTGATAAAATTATTACTAATTACGAAAAAAAAGTATTCGTAACAAATTGAAGATTTTGAAAGAAAGTGTTGTTGAAAAAGTTATTCAGCTATTGATGATTTCAGTATAAAGTAAAATTAAAAAGTAAAAGTGAAGCAAAGCAAAAGTAAAGTAAAAGTAAAAGTAGGATAAAGTAAAGCAAAAGTAAAACTTCATAATTTTATTACTAATTAATTGGTGTAAGAGCCAATGAACAATTTTTGTTCACAATTTGCAAAATTTCCAGTATTTGCTTAAGTAGATAAGATTTCGAATTCATTAGATTAACAAAATTGCTTTTTATTAACCACAACGAAAAGAATTGTACTGTGAATAGAAGAAGAATTGTAAGATTTCAAAATTTGATAAACTTTGCTAATTTTATTGATGGCATTTGCTAAAACATAAATTGGCAATAAATTAGTGAATGAAAAATTTTATTTGACAAAATTTTATAGCATAATATTAAAATTACAAAAAATTTAATTCAAAATTAATTCATAAAAATTTTGCAATGAAAAAAATTACAAATTATAATTCCCAAAATTACAAATTATAATTTTTTATTTTTAAATATTCCAAAATGTTAAAAAATATAATGTTTTTATTTCCTTTTATTTGATCAAATAATATCAATACTACAATGATACGTTATCAAAAAAAAGTCAAACTGAACAAAATTAAACAAATAAATTGATAAAACAGGACGGAATTAAGTTGTAAATGTTATGCAAACTGATATTATCAATTATAAAATCATTAAAATTATGGCAAAGTTAATTGTTAGCAGTAGTAAATGAATTTGTAATAATCAAAGTAATTTTTTCCATCCAAAGTAATTTTCAAAATAATTTTCAAATAATTAAAGTAATTTTTTAGTTTTTTTCATTATATATCTCTTTCTTTTTTAAATAATCTTTTAAGTAACTTATCATTATATAATTCTGTTTTTTTTTTTGTTTTGGAAGTCTTTTAAATCGCAATTTCCGATTAAAATTAATTTTTAAACGACGAAAAAAACAAAAATATTTCAATAAAATGAGCAAAAGAATTAACAAATTGTTGAGAAATCATTGATAATGGCAATGAATTTTTACACAATCACTGATAATAATTTATTAAATAATTATGAAACAATTTTTGGATGCTTAAAAAGTATGGATTATGCACATTTCTTGCATTTTATTTTAATTGTTAAGAAAAAAAAATTAATTTTGGAATAATCGGATGCTTGAATGAAACCAAAAAAAAGAAAAAAACAAAAACAAAAGCATTAATTCGGGCTCAATTAAAAGGTTCTGTATGAAATTAATGAATCAATTAAGAACCTTACAAGTCATTTCGATTCGTTGTACGTTTTCTTTCCAATTTTGTCGCACTCTTCGTACGGTTCAATGCATTACTTCGAAATGGCCTCGAAAAGAAATTCTAAAATAAATTAAATAAAGTAAATTTATTAAAGTAAAATAAATTACAAACTAAAATAAATAAAATAAAAATAAAACAAATAAAATAAATTTTGTCTTATTTTAATAAAACAGGAAAAATTTCAAAATCAAAATAATGCACAATTATTTACAAAAGAATGAATGAAGCTGAGATTAAATATAAACTTTGAAATTTTCGAAATGGTAGAAGTCAAATTTAAGTTTCATTAAATTTAAATGGCCAATTTTAAATAGCTTCGTCAAAAAAGAGTGTCATATAACTTAATTAAACAAGCTACTTGATACTTCAATGGATGCGACGAATGCTATTAGGAAGAAAAATCATAAAGAAATGGTAGAAGATCCGAAGCAAAGAGAAAAATGAATTATTAGGAATGCTGTAAGATAATGGATAAAGAATACTGTATTACATATACTGCGTGAATATTGTTAAATGAATTTTGACGTAAAACAGTATACCGTTCCATCGATGAAAGCTATTAGGACGAAAAATCACGAAAAATTAGCAGGATATTGGAAGCAAAGACAAGAATTAAATATTAGACATACTGTAAGATAATAGATAAAGAATACTGCATTAAATATATTGTGTAAATAATGTTAAGTGGGCTTTGATGTGAAACAGTATACCGTTTGAAAGATTTAGCTAATGTTTGGAATTTAAAAAAAATTGGTAGTTGAACGGTTTTGGTACTGTAAGTCACTGACAAATTAGGAATACTGTAGTATAATAGATCTAGTATATTGCATTAAATATATTATACAAATATTATCAGTTGGATTTTGACATGAAAAATTTTATCGCTCAAAGATTTATTTAACATTTGGAGGAAAAAAAAAAGGTAATTGGACGCTTTTAGTACTGTAAGTGATTAATTGCTAACGGTGAAATGTTTGATCTTGCCTAATCCACATATGGTAGACTATTTTCACTAACACTCATCATGCATTATATTGTCATTTTGAGCGGTTCTTTTTTTTTTTTTGGTCCTATTGGTCAATTGGTCAATTTTGGTGAATTTTTCAAAAGAACCAAAAAGCAAAAAAAAAAGAGGAAAAAGACGATAATATTCTATAAAAGCAAGGAAAAAAAACAAACTATTAGAAATTGTTAATTAAAACATTTATAATAATATTAATTATTTCATTTAAACTTTGAACTCCCAAGAAAGGTATTATTTACGAAATGCTAAAAATTTTGCAAATTCAAATAGCTCATGGTTAAAAGTAACATTTAATTAAGTAATAAAATATATTTCCAATACTTTGATTCCCATTAATAATTTATGCTTTATGTGTAATAAAGAAAATGCTAATATTACACAAAATTTTAACTAGATGTATTATAAGTATGAAGATATTGATACATCACTTTAACAATTTCACAAACCATTTGCAATATGACATGACAATGTTATCAATCAAAGTATTCGTGAAAATACTTCTCAAATGATCATTATCAAAAGTGATGAATTATATACAAAATGAAAAACGAATCATTTAAACAACAAAAAATAAGTCAATTAATTAATGAAATAGAAAAAAAAACGGTCGAATAAAAAGTTTGTATTTTGTTATTGAAATGTATGCGTTCTTTTTTATTTCTACGGTAGTGAATTTTTAAAAATTTCCAAATTTCATATCAATTAAATTGTGCAAAATTTCGTATCAATAAAAATGTGCAACTTTCGCACAGTAACAAAAACATGCGAATTTCGCAACAATCAAAAATATATCAGTTTCGTATTCGTAAAAATATATCAAAATATTATTTTATCGCAATCTTTTAGAATATTTGCAAAAATTTCAAAGATTCCAATTGTTTTTTTTTTAAATATCTGAAATGATTTTTCATTTAGCACTGAATAATCAAACTGATCAGGAAAATTATTAATTGTTAAATTAGAGAAGTAATTACTAATTAATTAAGGTGCATTGACAATAGAAAGGGACGGGGAAGAGTTGCGTAATTTATAAAACCGGAATTCCGGTTTGACTTGATACATGTATGATGAAAAGAGTAAATAAAGTTTCAAATAATGTTTGAAATAGAGGAAACTTTACAAAGTAAGCAACCATAAGTATCAAGCATTAAATTTGAATTAGATATTTCCTATTTCAAATTATTAATTGTTACTAAAAAAAAAAAAAAATATGAAACATACCGCAAGACGTTGTGGAGTTGTTGGCTCATCAACAATCGCTATACCTTGACCTTCCTGGAAAGAAATAAAAAAAGCTAAATTAGCATAAAATTATTCTTTTCGTTTGGGAAATTACTAATTAATTCAAAAATTAGCCAAGCAAATATTTAAAAATCAAGTGTTACAGTATTTCTTGATTGCTTTTCCGTTTTGATTTTTATTATGCAAATTTATGAAGATGTCAAATAATTTATTTCAACTGAACTTTCTCTTTTTTTTCTCAAATGAATTCATTAAAGAAAAAAGAAAAAAATTATAAAAAAATATAAGATTGTGAAACAAAGGAAAGCTAAATTTAAATAACAAAGTTTTAATTTAAAATTGATAAAATGATAAACTAACAGTGATATATTGTTGTAACAGTTCAAATAATTAGATTTTTGATAATCATTTGTGTTTGGTAGGATTAATCAAATAAATGAATATTTAAACAACAATTACTTCTATCTTTATTCATTCACCATTAGAATTATTAGATTTTAATTAATTAATAATTCGTTTTCTTCTAAAAATTTTCTAAATTTTAACAAACTTACTGATAGTAAAAGTGGTAGCTTAATTCCTGCAATAGTTGAACTTCGATGAAGCATCTCTTTTTTAATTTTTTTGTTTCTAAGTTGATTGAATACGGAATGTTTGCATTTTCAACTTTATTTTTTGTTCGTTTTTCCTTCTCGTTTAATCATAAAATTAAAAAATTGAATTCAAATTTAAAAAATTCGTTTTTTTTTAAAACAGGAAGTATATATTTATAAAAGTTTAAAAAGACGAACAAAAAAAAAAAATGAAAACGTGAAGAAAAGAAATTACGAAATTGCGGTAGTTGTAGGAGAAGAAAATTTAAAAGGAATTGTTGTTGAAATGAAATTGTAAATTTGTAAAAAGACTACTGATCAAAAAAAAAGAAGCGTTTCATTCTTGCAAATTGCAAAAACTGATCGTGCTTTTTTTTTTCTTTTTGCAAGTTTGTCACACTCTTGCAAAATTGCTCGTCTTTTTTTTTTTTTTTTTTTTGCAAATTTCTTTCTCGTTACCTTACTACGCAATATTTCTACTTCTTGCTATCTTACTATTCCTCATTTCAGTAACTTGATTAACTAAGTGGAAAAATTGATTAAAAAGCTAATTAGGTAAATTAACGAATTAACTGAGCAAATAAACTAAATATGTAACTAATTGACTAACTAATGTAACTAACTAACTAACTAGCCAACTAACAAACTATCCAACTAAATAATTAATTAACTAACCAACTAACTAACTAGCTATTACTACTACTACTACTACTACTATTAGTAGTAGTACTTACTGCTACTGCTGTCATTATTATTACTACAACTCGCCAATATTGTTGCCATTAGCAATGAAAATTTTGAAGAAATTAGAACTTCAAACAATGCTAATATTATTAGTGGCTTAAGTTTATGCTTTCTAAATGTAATTAATTAATTAAATGAATAAATGAATAAATGAATGAATGAATTATTGCAGTTAAACGACAACTGATGAAATGAAAACTTTAAAAGTGTAATATGCAAATATATATATATATAAATTTAAATTTCACTTTAACATTATTTATTAGTTTCTTATTTACAAACATTTATTGCCGATGTTATTCTTTCATTTTCACATTTTACACTTTCTCTTATTCAGCATTTTACATTTTGAATTATTTACTAATCATTTCAACATTTTTTTAAAAGACAGAAAAAAACAGAGAGAAGAAAAGGGGAGAGAGAGAGGGAGAGGGGGAGAGAGAAGAAAAAATGACAAAACAATGAATATGAACCTTTTTTCGTTTGCTTATCTTATCTTTTCAATTTTTTTATTTTTTTTGCTTTCTTACTATTTCAATGTACACAAAATATTTTGAAATTACTTTCTACGATAGTTTTGCTAAATTTCAAAGTGAAAAAAAAGAAAGCAAAAAAAACAAAATTTCTTTCAAAATTAAAAATTAAAAGAAATTTTATGCAAATAATTAATTTAAAACACTCAAAAATATTTCCAATTATTATTTAAAAAACAAAAATACTTTTGACAAGAAAAAACGAAATTTTTTTTCGAATGCTTAAAAATTACAGCATTTAAATACTTAAAAGTTGGAACAACAACACACACATACTAAGCAATGCAAAAAAAAAAAAAAATAAACAAATAAACAAGTAAACAAAACAAGACAATTAGTGAATAAGTAAATAAACACAAATTAAAAGACTTTCCATGTTTAAATAAAAATTAATAGTTATAAGTTAATGCACAAAGAATGTCAAACATAAGTGATAACGATAACTTTTGTTTCTTACTGATAATCTTTGTGAGATTGATTGTATGTCAAGAAAAAGTGGAATAAATTTGAGGTTATAAAAAAAACCGAAGAAATGAGAAGATAAAAACTGATAAAAGCTTATCGGCTTAATAAAGTATAACCTAATTGATTTAATTCTTTACTTAAAAGCCTCTAAAATCATTGGCTTTTTTTCAATTTATTTTGTCTTATTTGCTTTTTCAAAATGGTCAAGTTATTTCGCTTCAATTAAAATTTCTAATCCAATTAATAAACATGAACTTTTTTCATCCATAATAAGCTGAATATTTTGAATTAATCTTAATTTTCTCTTCATATATTCAATCCTTTTCCCAGTAATGCATTCATTTCTTTTTTCGTCTTTTATTTTTCAAATTCATATAGATAGGAAGAGAAAATTGGACTGGAAGCATTGGAGGAAAAAGGAATAGGAAGGAACGAAAAGAACTTGTTAACTTAAAAACTGTTCAATAAATAAATTAAATTATTTATTAACTTAATAAATTGCTCCATAAACAAATGAGACTTAAAAAATTTGATAAATTATTTAATAAAAAAAGAAGAAAATTATGGTTTTGAAGGTGATAAGGAAAAAAAGTGTTAAAATAATGAAA
This sequence comes from Loa loa, assembly GCF_000183805.2. Classification (NCBI taxonomy): domain Eukaryota; kingdom Metazoa; phylum Nematoda; class Chromadorea; order Rhabditida; family Onchocercidae; genus Loa; species Loa loa. The sequence goes on along the minus strand of NW_018108350.1, from coordinate 120,476 downwards.
TTATTTAATTATTTATGTTGTTTAATCTCACCACAAATCCAGTTTCATTTCTTTCAATTTCCAATTATTAAAAAGAAGAGGAAAATTCTAAATATGTAATCGGTTGCTAAACCCGTCCATTCTTTTGAAATTCCTTCATACTTCTTTTCTTTTCAGAAAAAAAACTAAACGAAATTTTGGGAATTATATTCGAAATTGAAAATATCGGGCGCAAAAAGGCACGTGTTAGAATTAGGAAAAGAAAGAACAATGGCGGCATTTGTTTTCTTCAATATCCATAATTAAAGAATAATGAAAAGAATTAATTTCCCGTTTCCGATCAAATTTCATCGTATAATTTTAACATTTTTACGGTATAATTTTAATTTTACTAACAAAAAAAAGAAAAGAACGAAGAAAACCAAATCAAAGTGACACAAATTATAAATTTCCTATTAAAACAATTAAAAGATTTATTGATTTTCCTTTTTTTTTTCTTAAATCATTTTAAAATTTCATTCAATTATTACGAAATTTTATCAAAAAACTTTTTTCTTTTATCTGACGTAAAATTTATTTAAAAAAAAAGAAACCATTCCAAACATTTTTAACAATAAAATGTTTTCTTTGATGACATTATCTTCTCACAATGAATCATTTTTCAACCATTAACTTTCATTCTTTTACTTTTTCATTATCGATTTCTCTTTTGTCCTTCCTTCTACCTCAGTGCTCTCCCCCGCATCTATTTTATCCCGTACACCGCTCCTTCCTATTACTCCCGCTCATTCTCGTCGAACTTTTCATCATAATGATACATCAAAAACGACAAAAAAAACTATTTCTTTTTTAAATTTTTCTAAATTAATCATCGAGTGAGTAAACATATGGAATTATCACACTGACAAATCACAGAATAAATAAAAAAAAATAAAATGGTAAAACAAATCGATGCTATCGTATGTTAATTCAACGTTATCGTAATACACGAAAAATATTGGCCACAGTAATATTGACTGTTCACAGGGTTGCAACAATAATTAACTAATTAATTAATTATTCATAAGTATATGCATTATTTTATCTTATACGTATGGATGATAGTTATTGATCTTGCTCTTTATTATTATAAAGTTATGCATGATGTAATTAAAAATGAAGATTGTACAGTATTGTACTATTAATTTTTTTAATTTTAATAATACTATTAATTATTGATAGTATAATTGTTCGTCTCATTATTTTACGTATTAGTAACTGCCATTTGTTAATTGATTAATTAATTAAATTTTGATAAACTAATTTAAGTATGATAATTGAAAGTAACAAACCTGATAAGCCGTACCATTACGGGTGATAGTTGAAATGTGACGAGAGATACCGTTTTTTCCACGATCTATTTTAGCATTTTGCCATGAATTTTGATCCAGTGGCATTTGTTCAAAACAGGTTTCTGAAGTAAAAAAAAAAGAAGTAAACAAATTGCTTCATTTAAAATTAACAAAAATATAATTAAAAATTAGAATTTCAACAAAATCTCATCAATTTGATGCAATTGTTAATTATGGAAACTTATTAAATTTAACAAAAAAGTAATCGGAATTTGAAAAAAAAGTCATTTATTAGAAACATTTTTCCTCCGGTTTTTTGCCTTTTGTTTTTAATTTTAATATGCATTAATTTTAAAAAAACTTATCATTTTGAAATTAAATAAGAATAAACAATTTCCTATGAAGTACTACAACTTTTCCTTTTTTTATCAAATGGTACTAAATAATTGGAAGTAAATTATTTCATTTAATTTTTATTTCAAATTTCACTTCAACTATTAGTGTCCATACCACATAATTTTCGGGACCAAATATTTTCAAGTTTTTAAATTTGAATGATTTTAACAGACTTTAAATTGAATCTGGCATTAATAACTTCATATATTTTCCGTTGCGTTAATTAATTGAATATTCATTACGGATTTGGAATATGACATAAAAACAAGTTAAATATTTGAAAATTTTAGAAACAATATTTTTAAATAAATTTGTTTGTCAAATTAAACTTCTAACAACGTTTGTCACAACTTCTGATAACTAATTTATTAACAAAATTAACAATTAACGAATGATTGCAATTATACCAAAAAGTAAAATTATTACTTTAATCAGAAGTTAATAAATTGCAAAGGAAAAAAAAGAATCAAAAAGTGACTGTCATTCATAAGGTTTGAAATAAAATAAAATGAAATAAAATTTGGTAAAAAATTAACGAAAAATCAAATGAATTCTATCCACGTCGATATACTTTTTGATTCAACTACATTAATAGTAACAAAAAATTAATGAATCGAAATTTTAAATGATAAACTTCATTCTTCAAAGGTTAAAGGTGAAAAAAGGCGAAAAAATTACCCTCATTGTAATTATTTGTTTCTTCTCGAATAGCACTTAAGAAATTCTTATTTGAAAATCCATAGATCAAACACATTGGAGTTTACAGTACTGATAGTAGTAGTGATAGTAACTGTTATTATTTGTTTTTAAATTTAAATTTTAAACAATTTTTATTTTTACAAATAAGTGGAAAAGTCATGAATAATTAATCGTAAATACACAAAAAGTGATAATTACTTAGAAAGAAAATGTCATTAAAAACGTAGGTGACACGAATGGTCAGTTCAATTAGTTGCAATTACACTGTAACATTTTC
>NW_018108350.1:109199-117687 GCF_000183805.2 Loa loa | reverse complement strand
AAAAAGTGAAAAACTCAAAAAGTGAAAAAAGAATCAAAAAGTGACTGTCATTCATAAGGTTTGAAATAAAATAAAATGAAATAAAATTTGGTAAAAAATTAACGAAAAATCAAATGAATTCTATCCACGTCGATATACTTTTTGATTCAACTACATTAATAGTAACAAAAAATTAATGAATCGAAATTTTAAATGATAAACTTCATTCTTCAAAGGTTAAAGGTGAAAAAAGGCGAAAAAATTACCCTCATTGTAATTATTTGTTTCTTCTCGAATAGCACTTAAGAAATTCTTATTTGAAAATCCATAGATCAAACACATTGGAGTTTACAGTACTGATAGTAGTAGTGATAGTAACTGTTATTATTTGTTTTTTAAATTTAAATTTTAAACAATTTTTATTTTTTACAAATAAGTGGAAAAGTCATGAATAATTAATCGTAAATACACAAAAAGTGATAATTACTTAGAAAGAAAATGTCATTAAAAACGTAGGTGACACGAATGGTCAGTTCAATTAGTTGCAATTACACTGTAACATTTTCATTAAAATTCTTTTTTTTTTTTTCTCCTCTTCGACTTCAAAAGAAATGCAGTTACTAAAAAGGGAAAGGTTAAATGTTCGAAAGGTCAAATTTTTTTGTCTTTTTTCTTGTTAACTAAAAAATGGAATTAAAAAGTATTTTTATATAGTCTTAATGAGCAATTTTTCTGTTTTTTTTAAATTTTAAGAAATAACACAACAAACATGAAATTATATTGACATATCAAATTTTACAAAAATAAAAACGTAGATTTTAAGGATCCGGAAAAGTTATTATATTAATTAAAGATTGGATTTGGTTTTTCTATTTTCCGAAATTATTCTGGATTTTTTGATCAAACAATTGAATTAGTATTGTATTACTAGCAAGGAATTGGAAAAATGTAAAATTTCAAATGATTGTCCGTTAAACTGATGAATGACAGTGGAATAAATGACCATGACCAAGAAGAAATACATAGTACGGAGACGGATTGTGCTATGTAGCTGTGAACCATATAGATTCCAAATGACCACATCAATACTACCACGATTTGGTGGACATATTAAGTTCCAAATGACCACATTAATACTATCACTATCACTATCATTACTATTACTACTACTACTACTACAATCACTATGCTGTTACTACTAATTTGAAAGCATCGGAGATACACGTAACTAATTATCTTGATATATTTGCATGCAGCAATTCCCAGAAGGAATCATTTTATTGATAGTCTGCAAATATTTTTTAGAATTTTGAAAAAAAAAAAATTATAAAACCGAAACCTTTTTTATCTCACAACTTGATATATTTAGAATTAGTCTAATTAATTACAAGAAGATAATCAAACATTCCTGTAGGTAAGGAGTGTTAAAATTTACCTTGCAATAAGTTATGATGAAAGAAATAAATGAGGATAAAAGAATAACACCTATTTGATGCTTAATTAGTTTTAAACAAAAATCTAACAGCTTTAAGAATTTAATCGTTTTTGGGCAAAAGTGGGCAACGATTTTTGTTTAAATCTAATTGATAGATTTTTTAAACGATTGACTAATTAGTTAATGGAACAATTAATGAATAACTTAAAGCATATCAGAAATGCAATAAATCAAAAAGAATGCATTATAAATGTGTGTATGCATCATTTGAAATAATCCAATTAGTTACACTAATTAGATTATCTCAAATGCATATTTTGTCAATCCAATAGCAAATTGAATTATTATTTGAATTGTAGAACTGAAATATCCTATGACTAATTCTGCGGGAAAAATTTCGTTTCCGATTAATTTAGAATGATTAATTATGAAAGGCAAAAAATTAATTAAACTAAAAATTCATCACGAATGTATTTAATGAAAACAATTTCAACATAAACAAAATCAATTAAAATTATAAATTAAATTTGATCCAACATTAGCAGCTCATTTTGAATAAATTCCATTTAATTAAATCGTAAATAAGCTACAGTGAAGCTTATGCCATTTTGTCCTAATTTAATTTAATTCATTTCAATTCGAATCAATAATAGGTGCAAAAGTTATGAATTTCTAGCTATCAATAGAACATTTGATAAAGTACGACTTCAAATGCAAATATTTTCATTTAATAAATTTATTAAAATGAAATTTAAAAGAAAAAAGACAATAAATGCGACGAAAAGTCACCAAATACCATAAGATGACAGTATGTGACAACTAAAAAATGCAGAAATGCTTACAACTATTTCCACTCTTAGGTATTTCAAAAAAAGCAAACAACCAAGTAAATGAAGTTTACAATTCCAAAATGATTTTTTTTTTATTCTGCGCAAACAATTCGTTGAAGCAATTCTGAGAAAAAGGAAAAAAATACTGAAAGCAAATAATAAGAAATGAAAATCTGAATAAAATATTGAATAATTTACGATAGTGCAAATAATTATAAGAAATAATTACGTTAATTAGATATTAAGCGAATTTTATTCCTACTGTAACTTTAATAATTGCGATAGCTGAGTGCTAAGTGAATTTGCATTTATACTGTAACTTTTTTGTATCTAACTTGCTCTACAAAATTTAATTTTCTTTTTGTCATGTAGAAATTTTACATCATTATTTCACTTTTTTAATTGCTTTTCACTTAAATTTAACACTGTAGTCACTAAATTTTTATAAAAAGAAAAAAATGATGAAAATGATAAAATCTATCCAAAAATGGTAGAGGTAAAAGAAAAAAAAGATAAAAAGAAAAAGATTATATTACCTGATGGTATCGTATTTCGTGTACAGTAATAACAGCTTAGATCGATGATATATGGAGAAGAATTAGTTACTGTATACATTTGAAATATATCAGATAAATTAGAAAACAATAATGCTGGAATAAAAAAAAAAATTACTTAATTATTTCCAATCAATCTATTTGTCAATCTACATATACGCAAATTAAAACCGTTGTACGAATTGTAGAAATAATGATTTTCTAATTTTCTTATTGTTAAGATAAATGGCTATTGCAGAAATTTCATCAATTATTTCGTCTAAAAAAACAAAAAAAAAAAAATAATAAATTTCTTCAATAATTGAATAAATAATTATCTTACTACATTATTCATTACTTAAACGAAGTTTAATTAGCCAAGAGTGAATTTTGTAAAATGTTTGTCAGTATACAAATAAATGATTTTGCAATTTAATCAATACTTAATTTGTTTAAATTATCTTCAGCAACTAAGTATTTTCCTAACCGAATAAATTAATTCTAATTGAAAATTTTTTTGATTAAGTAAATTAATTCCTAGTTAAGTAAATTAATTTTAATTAATCAACGATGACTTTATTAAAATTAAACAGGAAAAAAAAACAAAGAATGAAAAGCGAAAAACGTTATAATGGCTAAGTTTTAAAACAAAAAGGAAAATTGAAATTGCTGAAAAAAATAAGCAAGAGAAAGTTTAATGTCAAAAATTTGTCACCACCAATATTCATCATAATTTAGGAGAAATATAAGATGACAATGAATACGTACAAACTATTTTGGTTAATGAAAACTTTCTGAATGATTCCTAATTATTTGTATTCGATGATTAAAAGAAAAAATTTATTCCAATGCTGTTATCACCACTTATATCACATCAAAACATTCATATCACACACATACACATACACATACACACACAGACACACACACACACACATATATATGAAGACAGACGGATGAATAGAATTTTGATTAGGCTATTTAGATCAATCGGAATGAATGAATTTCAAAGACTAAATAACTGATGATCCACGAAACAAAAAAAAAAAAAGAAAAATTGGAAACGGAAATGATTAAAAAGGAAGGGAAGGGAAAAAAGAAAAAAAATGGAAAAAGAATTATGAATTTCAAATAAATTTTTTTGAAATGATTGGAAAAGTTTTTTTCAGTTTGACTTGAATTAAGACTTAAAAGAAAAAAAATCTCAAAAAAAATGCATAAATTAAGTTGCATAAATCCCATTTATGCATAAATGCATAAAATAAAAATGCATAAATCCCAAAACAAAAAGAAAAAAATTGTTTTTCAAAGCTTACCAACCAATTTTTCTAAAAAAATTTTTTTTTGGCTTAATTTAAATCAAAACATAAAAGAAAAAATTTTCTAAAAAAAATGAGTAAATTAAATTAAAATCCTCAAAGAAAAAAACTGTTTTTTTTTTAAACTTACTATTTAATTATTCTTATGATTAGTTTTTGTGTTTTTATATTCGTTACTATTCCATTCTATTGATATTTTAATATTTTCCAGATATTATCCAAAAAAAAAATTGTCACAAATAATTTCATCTTTTCTCTTGACCTAAACTTTCTACCTTTTTAAAATTTCATTTTTCCCAAAATTATTTTTAAAAATAGAACATGGCAAAAATATTTTTTTAAAAAAAAGAGATAATAACTAATTGAAAAATGAAATGTTATAGAAAAGAAATCATTATTATTCCGTTTTTTTTTCCAAATGAACGACGAATTTGCATAAATTAAGTTGACATCATAGGACATTACACTGAATAATACGGTCTCCGTGTGTGTGTGTGTGTGTAATTTGCCGTAAACTTTTGATCATTATCAGGTTTTACGATAAGATGAAATGTGTTATTCGCGCAAAAGAAATAAGAAAGAAAGAAAAAGTTTTTTTTGGTAGACTTATTTCATTCGTAAATAATTTTTACATTAAAAGTTTTCTTCTGTTGTAAAAAAAAATGCATCATTTTAATATCGAAGAAAAGTTGAAAGCAAATTTTCAAGCTTAAAAAAAAGAGCAAATGAGAAACATTTGGATTTATTTTAAAATAAATTGTTTATTTAACCATTTCAAAATCATAATTAATACTTCAAATATTAAAACGAAGAAATTCTTTGACTAATAGATTGTTGTGGCTTTTTTAAAAAAATATATATATAAAACTTGAATTTGAGCAATTTATTATATAAAGTCAAGACAATTAGAAGAAAAAATATTCAACACTTTGAAAATTCAAATATGTATTTTAATTGAATTCAAAGTTTTACATTTTCTTTTAAAATGTTGAAAAGAAATTGGACCGTTTTTTTCTTTTTTGCATGGACAAAATACCAATGCTAAATTCTTAAATCCGTTACTGGATTTCTTAATTAGCTGAATGATTGATAAATTTTTTGATTGATTAGCTAAAATTTTCTATTCCTATTCCGATGAACAAGAAATTACTAAAAAATTATGCAAATGAATTTTTCTTTTTTATAAATATATGATGAAATAGTGAGTTTTTAATTGGTGAATTTACGGAAAATATAAATATATTCCGGTATCACTGTTAGTTTCATTTGTAATAACATTTATGGCATCACTTTTCAATACTTTCCCTTTCTAATTCTCATTCACATTCAGAAATATATCTCAAAACCGGATTTCTTGTTTCAGTATGCTGGAATAATAATTGATACGGTTAATATATAATTTAAAATTTTGGTAGAATTGATTTTTCCAATTTTCCATTCCCTGTCATACCTAATTTCTAGCTTCCTGATATTTTTGAAAAGTTTTTGCACAAATTATAAGTTTTCCACTTCTCAGGAAAACTCAAATTATGTTTTAGAATTTCTTTGCAACTTTCGATAATTATTACCAAGCATATGATTGAATGCTCTATTCAGGTTAACCGGAATTTATTAATTTCACAACCAAAAAACATTTCCCTTTCTAACATATTCCAATAATTCAACTAAATAATATTATTATTTTGCCGGAAAAAAAAGCGAGTGAATTTTGCCTTTTTTCTAGCTTATTTCATTTACATGTAAATCTGTAATGAATTAATTGAAATGGTAATACTTTGAAAGAAGAAAAAATGGAAAGTGAACAAGTGCATGTTGATGCATGCATGCATGTATGAATATGCATGCATACTTGAATGTCACAAAAATGCAAAATAAACCTTTTGCCTGATGATAGATAAAAGCTAGTGAAGAACATTTAAAAAACAAAGCTTAGAAAGTTTTCTTGGCCAAAAAGAAAACAATGATGAGAAAACATATATTCTTAGCAATTTTTACTGTAATAGTCAATACTTTTCCTTCTTTCTTTTTGTTATTTTTACAAAATTTTCAAAATTTCATTTTAATAGTTTAATTTAGTAACTGAAATAATAAATAATTTAAAGCCAATGTTTTATGAAATATTTTCATTCATTTCATCAATCAATGACAGTTTTGTAAAAAAAAAAAAATTCGAGAAATATAATGAAAGAAGTGAAATATTTTTTGCACTTTATTAATTATTTATTCATTTTGTTGATTTTTTTTTCTTCTGAATTTTACCTTCATTTAAATAGTTATTCAAATTTTGTTGACATTTTTAGGTGCATAAATGATAAACAAAATGCGCCATAAATATGTTTTAATTCCAAATGGCAACAGCCAAAAAATTCATTTATAAGGCTTATAAAATATAATTTATTCTGAAAAAAAAAAGCAAAATGATATTTCCGCCTATTTGATATTCTTTCTTTTTTCACATTCAATGCTTTTCCTAAAAGCACTTTCAAGTAAGCATAATTCAATGCAAATGTTACATATGCACATATGTACTTTTCACTCGAAGTCAATAAGGAAGTGATGAATCGCATAAATTTGAATAAAAATTAAATTTTAACGAGAACTTAAATTTGATAAAAGAAATTTTGAGAGTGGAAGCATTGGGATATTTAGCAGTATTTCAAATTAAAAAAAGAATACCTTCTTAAGAAATGTAACAAGATCGAATTCAATTCAAAATGCGAATTAAATTACAAATTGCAATGAAATTGCCCAATGCTGAGTGGATAAAAAATACACTTTTAAATCTCAATTTAAATTTATGCCTAAATTATTGAAATTTTTCCACTTTTTTCAAATTTTGTTTCAGACGACAAAAACTTTTGTGTGCAAAAAAATTACACAGGAGGGCTATTTTGATAAATTATACAATATGGTATTATTTTAATTCCAAATTTTTGTTGCTGCGAAAAATTTTTTTGAAAATTTTTTTGAAATTTGTTTTGTAATGATTAATTATTTTCATTTTTCTCTCTTTGTTTATCAATGACGTAACGTATTTAATTTTATGAAATTAAATCAAATATAAATAAATAGATTTGATAATTGAAATTTTGAAAAATGAAATTTTATTTTTTTTATCAAATCCATCAAAGTACCAATAATGCTTTTATGTCAAATAGCTAATAAATCAATTTTTTATTTATTTATTTCAAAATCTAACCTATTTTACTGCTTTATTAATATAAATTTCTAATCTTTCTTGTTTTTCATCTCTTTCCCTCTCTTTCTCTCTCTCTGTTTAAGATTTATTATTTCATTAATTTTAAAGATAAATGATAATATTATCTGTTATTATGCTTGTTATCTTGAAAGTATTGTAGTAGTCGGGAAAATTCAACGAATTGAAAAATGGAAAGCAACAAAAAATGCAAATTGTATAATTTTTAAAGTGATTTGGAAAGTGTCAAATAATGTTGTATCATTTTCACGTACGTGTATTACGTGCATTGCTGTATATTCTATATGTTTTTTTTAAATTTCAAATTATTTTCTTTTACTATCATTTTTCCTCTTCTTTTTTGAAGTTTAAAAATGCAAATTATGTAATTTTTGGAATGATTTGAAAAATGTCAAACTATGTTGTATCATCTTCGCGTGCGCGTATTACGTGTATTGCGTGTGTATTCTATACTATACGTTTTTTATAATTTCAAATTCCTTTCTTTTGCTATCATTTTCCCTCTTGTTTTTTGAAGTTTAACGCTTTCAGTAACAATACGTACAAATAATTAATTCTGTTATACGTATAAATAAACTGTTAGACGTGTAAGTTAATGTGTGTAAATTTTGCTACATCTAAAAGTAATTAAGTTACGCGCATAAATAGATTCCATTAAATGTATAAGTAAATTCTAAAATACGTATAAGTAATTAATTCTTTTGTATATATAAATAAATAAATTATGTTAGACGTATAATTAATTAATTCTTTTGTATATATAAATAAATAAATTATGTTAGACGTATAAGTAATTAATTCCACTACACGTAAAAATAATTAATTTTGTTGTACTTAAAAAAAAATTGTTGAACATATAAGTAAATTACATGTAGCTAAATGTAGAAACAATTAATTCTGTTGTAAGGTATTAACAAAATCTATTACACGTATAAGTAAATTCAGCTCTACGTAAAAGTAATTAATAAAAGTATAAATAATTAATTTTGTTGTATGTGTGAATGAATTTCTGTATAACTAATAAGCATCATCAATACAATTAACAATAAATGAATAATTCTAACGATTTAATTAAAGAATTTGACAGACAATTAATTATGCCCGTTTAAAAATTTTTAATATATCCCTGACTAAAGCATAATAAAATAATAATTCCGCCTAAGGCTATATTGTTG
>NW_018108350.1:105000-108602 GCF_000183805.2 Loa loa | reverse complement strand
AATAATAATAATAATAATAATAATAATAATAATAATAATAATAATAATAATAATAATAATAATAATAATAATAATAATAATAATAATAATAATAATAATAATAATAATAATAATAATAATAATAATAATAATAATAATAATAATAATAATAATAATAATAATAATAATAATAATAATAATAATAATAATAATAAAGATGTTTGTTATATCATTCTTCTGCTAAATGACAAGAATTCCGTGTTATGTCGATATTTAAAACAAAAAAATTAAATAATTATATAAATAATATATTTGAAAAAAATTAGATGGTTAAATAAATCATATATTAATGTATATATTACAATGCATTTTCTTATTTAAAAAAGGAAAAAAGGTGACTAAATAAAACAACTGTTAAAAAATTAAATACTTAAATAAATCATGCATTGGAAAACCGGGTAATTAAATAAATCACACATTAAAATAATTAGACAATTAAATAAATTATATATTAAATTTTTGATAAATTAAATCAATTACTCCCATCAATTTACTTTCAAATCTTATTCGGGCTTACATATGATCAATTAATTAAAAATAGCGCATTTTTTGAAGTTATAATAACAAAAAAGAAAAGAAAAAGATGTTGCAAAAATTAATAGAATTGTTGAATTTTTTTCAACCATTTCATTTTTTTTCTTAAATGCAATAAAAAAACTCCGTGAATAAATTAAATTAAATTAATGAAGGGAAAAAAAGGAGAAAGAGGAAATAATTTATTGATATACAATTTTTTTGCAAAAATTAATTTAATTTCAATAAATCATCAATCATTTTATGCTCATATCAAAAGAAAAAAAATGTTTTTCTATTTAATTTCAATTTTTTTTTATCTAAAATATAACAACAATACCTTGAAAATTTTCATCCAAATCCAATTTTACCTCCATATGATCAATTAAAAATGGCGCATTTTGTTGATGATCACAATCATTTGTCCCAAATGAATTCTTATAAAAAATTGATTTAAATCGATTTAATTGCCAATGATGACGAATACAAGAAGCCATTTGAAGTAAGCAATGCCATATGAACATAATGAATGAAATAAGGAAAAACATTTTTCTTTTCTTTTTTTCTTCTCCGTTTTAAATTAATTAAAATTTCGATGAATTATTAGATAAATTCAATTAATGATAAGGATAGTGGTGATGATGATGATAATGATAATGATAGAGAAGAATGATAGAAACTAAAATTTTGAATGAATAGTCAAATTATAAGTGAATTAAAGCAATTAATAATAGTATTGATGAAATAATCCAATAATTTCCAGTAACTCGATTTTTCATTTCGCATTAATCGAATTATTTTTCCCGATTATTTATTAATAGCAATAGTAGTAATAGTAGTATCAGTAGCAATAGGGTAGTAGAAGTAATAGTTGTAATAGTAATTAGTAATTGTATTTGGCAAAACAGTTAAGAAAATGAATTCGAATTATTGCGCAAAAAGCACAAATTGCAATGTTTGTTTGATATTAAAGAGAAATAATACAAATATTTTAAATTTGTTCAGATTATTTTAAATAGCAGTAACAGTAAACAATAATATTTAATAATTCATTTCCTTTCATTTCGTAATAAATTATTTTTTTCGTCTCTCTTTCCCTTTCTCTCTTTTTCCTTTTCCATTTTTTTTAAATTTTAATTTTTTAGTAATCTTTTCTTTCTTCCTTTATTTCCATTTTCTATCTTTTTTTAATTTTAAAAGTAAAAAAAAGAAATCACCAATTAATTGAAATAATAATACGAATAATATGAAATAGAAAATGAAGAAATTAGGTATGGCATGAAAGATGAATTAATTGTTTTTCCTGCGAAATAATTAATTAAGCATAATAATAGTAGTAATAATAATAATAATAGTACTAACAGGAGTAGTAATAGTAGCAGTTGTAACACAGAAATGGTCGTAGTTAGTAGGAGAAGTAGCAATAATAATAATAGTAATAACAACACCAATACTATCCTTATCTGGAAAATGTAGAATAGAGGACGATTGAAAGATGATGACAATAAAGTTGACAATAATAACGTTGAAAATGACAATTGACAATGATGGTGACAATGGTAATGCCAAATGTGTTGTTATTATTGTTGCACATAATGATGATAAAAGGATAACCGACAAAAAAAGAAAGGAAAAATAAAACCGGTTTTTTTTTCAAATATTTCCCATTTTTCAAGGATATATACATCAAATGATTTTCCCAATTAGTAGTCAACGATAATGAAAACATGATTTGCAAGAAGGATAATAGCGCAAATAAGGTGATGGTTGTTCTTATCAATGTTTGATAAAGTAATATGATAACAAAAAGGAATACGTGATAAAATAAATGAACAAATGATTAAGAGTTTAATTTCAAAATCAACGAAATTTATCGTTTTTGGAACTTTTCAGCTCATATTACAAGGAAAAAAGAACCAAATGGACATTGGTCAAAAAAAAGTTACCAAAATGGACATTGGTCAAGGAAAAAGTTACCAAAATGGGCATCGGCCGATGAAAAAGTTAACAACCATTAATACAATACATATGATGAAATTCGTCTTATTTGTAATAATACTATCAACAATAATAATTGCAATAACAATAATGAATGCATTGTTGCTGCATTAAGTATTATTTGATAAACAAATTATTGTTAACGATAAAAAATTTAAAGAAAGAAAAGAAATTATAATAAATCATTTTAGTTTTTTGAAATTTTCTTTCAATTTTTCAAATTTTAATTCTTTTCTTCATTTATTCACTTTTTTTTTAAGTGAAACGATTAATTTTGAAATGTTGCTAATTTATAGCACAAAAATAATTTCACAAAGAACAAGCTCCTTTTTCAAACTTTAAAATCTTTTTTTCTTTCTCTCATTTCTTTCCTTTTTTGTCTTTTTGTTTTCTTTTTTAATTTGTTTATTCACTTTTTTCTCAATGACAATACAATTTGTTTTGTTGAAATAAAATTTTGGTTGAAATAAATTTTTCTTTTAGTATTAAAAAAATAGAAGTGGAATTTAAGAAGTAAAAATTAAAAAAGAGTAGTGAAAATTAGAAAGTAAAAACATTTTTTTTTCCCATTTACTTCTTACTTCTTTGATTTTATTCGATGTTAAAATTAAATTAATCAATAATGTGTGAATTAAACAAATAAAATACAAAAAATCGATAATATTAAGTAAAAAAGAGAAGAAAAGAAAGAAAGAATAGAAATGGTAATATTTAAAAATGGAAAATTTTCATTTTTTTTTTCTTTCTTTCTCTTTTTTTCATTTTATTATAACAATACAATAAGTGTCAATGCATTTCTTTCCTTTCTGTCTTTTTTTTTTTCTTTTGTTTTAAACGAATTTTTTTTCTTTTTAAGGAAAAATTTAAAAATTGATTGGAAAAAAAAAGAAAGGAAAAGAAATTTTTTTCATTTTCATGTATGATTATTGAATTGGATAGATTTATAATCTTTCTCTCTCTCCCTCTTTCGTTTCTTTTTTTTTTGTGATTTAAATATGATGCTAGGAAAAGAAGAAGGAGAGAGAGAGAGAGAGAGGAGGAGGAAGGTAATT
>NW_018108350.1:101471-104695 GCF_000183805.2 Loa loa | reverse complement strand
TTTTGAATGGTATTTTTTTTTTTTTTTTTTTTTTTGTATCCCTAGGCTTATTCTTGACTATTAAATGAATGATTTTGTCCTAGGCTTATACTTGACTGTTGAATGAATGAATGAATAATTTTTTCCTTGGCTTATTCGTAACTGTTGAATAAGTGAATGATTTTATTCTAGGCTCATTTTCGGTTATCTATTTCCTGTTTCATAATGCTGCTATTGCATTATTGATGTAAAAAAAAGAATAGTTGATAAATTCCCAAAAGGAATGAATTATGTTCTTCGTGAGAATTTATCAATTAACGTTTTCTTCGTGATAACCATACACACATATTGATTTACATTACGATTCACGTAATGGTTCACGTGATTATTCAAGCAATGATTCACGTAAATATGGCATTGAATTAGTTATAAAAAACAATCAATTAATGTAGAAAATAGTGAAATATTAGAAATCGTCGAATAAATTTTGAATACCTTCAGTATCAACACATTTCATGCAGTAGGATAATGAATCAATTCCGGTTTTGCAATCGGAAATGATGCACTGATCATGAATCAATTCCGATTTTGTAACCAGAAATAATATATTAACAATAGCAGAAATGTAAGGTAGTAGGAAAAATTTTAGGAGTATTTTTTTTCCTCTTTACTCCAATTGATACGATATAATTTCCGCATTAAAATCATATTTGATTGCATAATTATTGATAGAATTTGTTAGATTTTAAAAACTACAAAATAAAAAAGTAAATAATTACAAAAGACTACTGTAACTTGTAATATTTTAAAAAAAATGAGATAAACTATTTATCATAAAGTAAAAGGAAAAATTGAACAATTATGTAAAATATTTCAAATTATCATTTATTAATTTAATTATTGCCATATACAAATTCAACTTTTTGAAAAAAAAAAAACTCCTGTAAATGATAATAATAGCATTCCTCCTTTTAGTTTTATCAATTGGTATTGATTGAAAAAATAATTAAATAAAATGATTTATATAATAACAGTAATAATAAACTATTAAGTTGATTGTTTATTGATTTTCAAATACTTCAAGTACATAATTTGAATGATTAAGATCATTTCCATTGGAGCAAATTATAATATCAAATTGAAATTTATTTCCGTACTCAAAAAAATTTTCAAACTGTTAGATTTAAAATTAAGTTCTAAAATTAAAATTGGAAAATCGAAATTTATGATCAGCTATTTTGTAACGATTGTGACAAATAGAAAAATATAGAAGAAACAGATTTAAAAAAAGAAAAAAAACTCTTAAAGTTTAACTAAATCTTTCCCAAATGTGAAATTATCTTAAGGTTAGTTTTTGTGAAACTATTCAAAATTACTGGAACAAAAAATCGAAAATCAGAAATTTGCTTTAAATATTTACCATAATTACCGGATGCAAAAAAAAATGGATCGGAATTTCGAAATTTGCTTTAAAACATTTTTCTCCATCATTAACATCATCAAAGTTAAGCTGTTTAAGCAAAAAAAAAAAACAAAAATTTTTTTTCGATATAAAAAACTTCAGATGAAAAATTACTGGAAAATCAATTTTGTAAAAATTACAGCACAATAGTTTATTTGATAATTAACAAGAGCTTTTTGCTGAAAAAAAGAATTTCCTTAATTAGCACACTAATTAATTGGTCTTTTTTTTTGTTAGGAAGAGAAAAAAAAAAGATTGAGCAAGGAAGAAGAAACTGATTTAAAGAAATAATGACACTTAAATTAGAACAAAAACAAATTAAATTTCTTTTTTTTTTTGTTTAATTCTATTCATTTCATATGAATAATTATTTTTCATAAAGAATAACGTGATTGTTTTGAGGAGAAGAAAACGAAAAAAATCAATAAAAAGATTTGAAAAATGTCATTTTGGGAACACTTTTCGTTTTTTTCTTTTTTTAGATTTTTAAACATTTATAATAAAAATCTTTCTTTGAACTTTCAAATATTTTGAGCATTTTGAAATGGTTTTTTTTAAACTTTTCAAACATTTGGAAAATTTTTTTCTTCTCTCTCTCTCTCTCTTTCTCTGAATGGATAGAATTAATTGATGAAAACAATTTTTATCAATGAAATAAATTATAGCAAATGTGATCATTGAATAAATGAGTGTGATATCTCTACATTTATTAGTATGTTTATTTGGAAGTTTAATCTTTTATTTTCGTAAAATTCCAACTTGTAGGCGAATTACGTTATTCTAGGCGAATTACGCTACTCTAGGCGAATTACGCTATTCCAGGCAAATTGCGCTACTCTAGGCGAATTACGCTATTCTAGGCGAATCACGCTATCCTGGGCGAATTATACTATTCTGGGCGAAACGATTCACTTATGATTAGGAGAAATTGCATAATATATGGAGGCGATTTGGAAAAATATATCAAGTCTATTTATTTTCAAAACATTTGAATATTTCGACCAACAAATATTGATTGATTTTAGTTGATGCCAAAATATGAGTTTAGTTGAAATTTGCATAATTTTTCCGTTTTTTTCTTTTTTTTGAGAGAGAAAATGATATCATTTCTTTGTAAAATTTTTTTTAATCCAATTTCATTCACAAAGTATTTCCATTTCATTTCATTTGCCATTATTGTACAACAAATTAAGGAAATACGAAAAATTAAATTGATAATGAATGAATGATTGAATGAATGAATGAATGAATGAATGAATGAATGAATGAATGAATGAATGAATGAATGAATGAATGAATGAATGAATGATTGAATGAATGAATGAATGCATCATCATGAGATGATTTTTTCATATGCGTTCATTTGGTGGAAAAAAAAATGAAGATGATTGTAAAGAAGTAAAATTTATAATTAAAATTAAAAATTTTTAACAGTCAAATATGGACAGAATAAAGGAAAATATAAATGTGAAAACGAGAATTGCTTCTTTCTTTTATTTTAGAAACTTTAAATGAATTGAAAAATTTTTTTTTTCGGATAAAAGTTTTTTTCTATTTTTTAGTTGAACAAAGATTAGTGATAGAGTAATGAGAAGAAAGGAAAGAAAAGAAAAGAAAAGAATTTATTACACAAAATAGTTTTAATCA
Source organism: Loa loa (assembly GCF_000183805.2). Lineage (NCBI taxonomy): Eukaryota > Metazoa > Nematoda > Chromadorea > Rhabditida > Onchocercidae > Loa > Loa loa. Next base: position 101,607 of record NW_018108350.1, on the reverse strand, counting down.
GTGTAAAATGGATAATTCCACATTATTTCATTACCAATTTTTTCATTTTCCTTTTTTTTAGGAAAATTTTTTTCTTTTTCGTTATTTTTTTTAAATTATCCAATTTTATCTGAAATATGCTTATTTATTGTTTTTC
>NW_018108350.1:95793-101037 GCF_000183805.2 Loa loa | reverse complement strand
ATGAATGAATGAATGATTGAATGAATGAATGAATGCATCATCATGAGATGATTTTTTCATATGCGTTCATTTGGTGGAAAAAAAAAATGAAGATGATTGTAAAGAAGTAAAATTTATAATTAAAATTAAAAATTTTTTAACAGTCAAATATGGACAGAATAAAGGAAAATATAAATGTGAAAACGAGAATTGCTTCTTTCTTTTATTTTAGAAACTTTAAATGAATTGAAAAATTTTTTTTTTTCGGATAAAAGTTTTTTTTCTATTTTTTAGTTGAACAAAGATTAGTGATAGAGTAATGAGAAGAAAGGAAAGAAAAGAAAAGAAAAGAATTTATTACACAAAATAGTTTTAATCAGTGTAAAATGGATAATTCCACATTATTTCATTACCAATTTTTTCATTTTCCTTTTTTTTAGGAAAATTTTTTTTCTTTTTTCGTTATTTTTTTTAAATTATCCAATTTTATGTGAAATATGCTTATTTTTTGTTTTTCTTCTTTGCTTTTTTTTTGGATAATAAGAAAAAGTGATATGTTCTTTATCAGGAAAAAAAACATATCACAAAAAATTTCTTTTTTTAAATGTATTTTTTGAAACTTTTTTCACTTCTTTTTTTCCTTTCTTTTTAAAATATTTCAATGAACCAATTAAGAAAATAACAAACAAATTTCCTTGTTTCAATTTGTTCCTTTTTTTCGTAAATTGATAGAAATTTGAAAATTTTTCAAAAAAAAAGGAAATTGCAAGGTTATACATTAAGGTAATTTTCACACTGTTGAATAAAATTAATGCAAAATTTCGCAGGAATAATTAAAATTGTAACAATGTTGTAAAAAAAACGAAAAAGAAGAGGAAGAAGGAGAAGAAGAAGGAGGAAAAGGAGAAAGGAAGAAAAATATAATCTTTCAAGTTTTTTGATAGGATTAAATTTAACAAAATTTATTCACCGAAAGAAAAGTAAAAAAAAGTTGTTAAGTAATGATTTAATTATTTCAGCAAATGACATATTGCAAAATCATTGTGTAACAATTTTTGAATTAACAATTACATTCATATTTTTAATTGAAGTCATTAAAAACCTGAATCCATTGTTATGGAATCTAAAATTCATACCTCATATAGGATGAATAATTTTAGACTAATTTTTAGCTTTCTTTTTCATTTGTAATGTAAATCAATGAATATTAAAAAAATTCATTTACGGTAGCAATAACTTTAAAAATTAAAATTTACTGGAACAAAACTTTCAATTAATTCATTCTGTAATTAAAACATTTTCAAGCAAATGTAAAAATATCCCAAAGAAATAATTGAGGAAATTAAAAGTAAAGAAATGAAATGAAGTGGTCGTCTTTTAAGTATGAACACAAATAATCCTCTCAGTTGTAACTTATAAAATTTCAAGTATTTATTTATTTGTTTTTGAAATACGCTCACGATCCAATAAAATAAAGTTTCATTTATGAAATAAATTAATTCAGGTCGATAGTTTCAGGTTGAAAATTAGAAATGAATTAAAATTGTCAAAAGTTTTAAAAATTTTCTAACAAAACATTAATTGATGAATATTTCTCGACTTTTTTTAAAAAATTAGAAATGAATTAATGGATGAATTAATCTAATATAAATTTATGATTTTTACAAATCTTATTCCAAAACATAAAAATGGAAAAAAAAACCTCCAAACAATGCTCAAACTACAGGTACGAAAAGTTGTTGGGATATCTAATAACTAATCAATCCGGAAATACCGGTTATGATAACGAAAAAAAAAACGAGAATAAGAAAAATACTAAATGTTACCACAAATATCTTAAACAACAATGGATGGATGAATGATTTGATAGCTTTTTTTTTATTTTTTGCGCATGATCGCTTTTAACTAATTTTTGACAAATGGAAAAATGAATTTTTCTATTGTTATATGACAATTAATCCAGTAGAATCCGATAAAAAAATTTTTGTTAATCCGATAAACAAAAAAAAATTCCTTAAACTAGATTTTTATATGCAAAAGGCGTTTTAAACATTTGCATTTTAAAACAATTTAAAAAAAGAAATTAATTTTAAAAAAAATTAATTAAAAAAAAAGTGATTTAAAACCAATTTTCAAAAAATGAAGTTTTTTTTAAAATTTTCTAATTTAAATAAAGAAATAACAATTAATCTTTATTTTTTACCGCGAATGCTTGAAAATCGAGAATACGGTGGCAATCCGAGATCGTCCAATTCCATCATTCTCTTTAAATCCTTAAAATATATCCGTAGTATTCGATCAACGCTTTATTACTCGAGAAAAACAAAAAAGAAAAGAAAAACACAAACATGATATTGAAAAACACGATTCATTTCCGATATTCCGATCTTCAAGTAATTAATATTACATTTTACACAAAATACCAATACATTATATATTAATAGTTAGACAATTTTCCTTTTTTCTACCAAAAAAGGAAATGAGTGAGAATAATATACGAAGGAATAATTTTTCATCCAACTAAAATTGAATGGATTTAAAAGGAAAAGAAGTGTACAAAATTCAGTTCAAAATTTTTGATTAAAATTTGTTGAAAGACTTATTGAAGTGAATTTAAATTAATACTTTCTTCCTATATCAGAAAAGAAACTAATATCATAATAATGAAAACATAATTAATGATTAATGATTGTGACGACATATGAAAGGAGTGTAAATTCAATTAAAATATTTTATTATTTGTAATTTTGAGTAAATGAAGTAAAGAAAAAAAATTGACGACAATTTTTCTTTTGAGATTACAAAGCAAATTGAAAATTAAGTTTAAAAAAAGCTGAATTTTTTCCATCTGAACTCACATTTCTTTGTAAATGAGAAAAAAAGGGACTGGAAATTAAGTTGAAATAAAAATGGACTTTTTTTTCTTAAAGAAAAAATCAAACTTAATTTTGGAAAAAATATCTGACAAGCATTAAGATGAAAATATGTGTAATTAGCTAATTAGGAGCACTATGAAGAAAAGTATGAAATCAACTTTTAAATTTTGATTTGAATTATGAAATAGGTGATAATTCATGCAATGAATAAATAATTTATTGTGTACTGAATTTTGATCGATAATTAAAAAAATATTGTGTTGCTCAAATATTCTGAAATCTATGATATCTTTAAGTGTCCAAGAGTTGCACATACGCTACATTGGAGGAAATCAACGTGCTGTAACTATTATCGAAAAATATTTGTAACCCTTTGAAAATTCTCCGTGCTCGGGTCGAGAATTGCAATTATTTCCCTTGAATGAGGAATCCCTAGTAAATGTAAGTTATCAAATCACGTTGGTTACGTCCCTGCCCTATTTTTTCCTCATTCCGGAATGACGAAATAGAAAAATGCTTTCCGTAATCTATCCATCTCATCATTATACATATTAGTAATGGCAATAACTAAAAATTCTGTTAAAATTTGACTTGAATATGTAATCGTAGAATAGGCAATATTTTTTAATTGGTATAATTTTTTAAGTAAATATTTCGTCCTGATTTCATTACTACCTCATAACATTTTTTTCGTAAATTAGAAATGTTGAAATAAATAAAATGATTTCTAAAATATATGCTACTATTGCCTGCACTAGTTTATTTTTTACTAATTTGGAATTTCCTTTTATTGAAATTTATCCAAACGATATTTTAATTAATAAGAAATAGATGTTGCATAAATTCGTAATTTAGAAGTGTTAAAATAGACAAAATAATTTGTAAAATTCGTCCAGTGCCTATATTGGTTTATTTTTTATTAATTCAGAATTAATTTAGAATTCTTTTGAAATTCATCCAAAAGGTGTTTTGATTAATAAGAAATGGATGTTGCATAAATATTTGCATTCCAACGATTTCTGCGTAATTTTTAACAAAATTCAAATGATCACAATAAAGTATATGGTCAATGTCCGATGATTAGTGTCAAATATATGTTCGACAATACCGCAATTTTCAAGTGTAATTTTGATTTAAAAAAAAATGGAAAATTTCACAGGTGACATCCAGTTAGTTGTAATATTGGGGATTAAACATTGGATGTATTTTTTTTTAAAAAGAGAATTAAAATTTAATTTCAATAAATTGTATTAGCAGTATGACATTAGAAATGGAATACCGAAGGTAATTTTCTAAAAAAGGTGAAATTCATTTTTTTTCTATAAATTATATAATTATATCACTATATCATTTTAACGTTGTATAATATTCGAAATCAAATGCCAAATGTGATCTTTCTAAAAAAAAATGGAAGACATAGTTTTCATAAATTATAGTGGTGTGGTGGTATTGTATTAGAAAGTAAACACCAAATGCAGTCAATTTAAAAAAAAAAGAAAAAGAAACAAAAGAATCAATATTCAAATTCCACAAAACAGTACAAACTTTATAAAATTTCCTCACAATATCCGTATCATTTAGAAAAAGGTAAAGTTCAATTTCTAAGCCTTATATGTGATATCGGAAATGAAATATCTAAATGCGTAATCCTCAGGGGGTAAAAATGCAGAGCAACAGTTGTAAATATTCCACATGTCATATGCCAAAATCGGAAATGAAATAAGACCGAAGAGAAATGTAAATGTAATGCTTGTGGCAAGAGAGTGTAAGCGCAAGTGGAAGTGTGTATATGTGGCGCAAACGGAACAAATATATTATTTCATTTGTTGTGGTTGTGATGAAAAATAGTGAAGTTAGCAATGGGGGGAAAAAAAATTAAAATATAATAAATTGTTTTACAACTAACCACCCAAATGATTCAAATAAAAAAAAATAGAGAAGAAAAGAAAAAGGAAATTGTGAAATTTTTGTAGGCAAAAATTTCCTTTGACCTTCAAAGAATGTCAACGAATTTTTAATTCATTCTTATAGTTAACTAAAATAAAAAAAAAGAACAAATTTTAATTATTCATTCTTTTTACATTTTATTTCTTTAATTTCTTTTTCAATATTTAATTCAATATTTAAATGAGAATTTAAAATTGGCATTAATCAGTAGCAAATATTTAATTTAAATTATGATTATAATTTGGAAAGATACAGAAACTAAGCGACCTAATTATTTCATATGTATATATATATATATAAATTATTATTAGCAATGCTGTTATTGTGGTTGGCAATAATAACAACAATTAATGACAATAATAATAATAATGATAATAGTAATAATAATGATAATAATAATAATAATGATAACAATAATAATAATGATAATAATAATAATGAT
>NW_018108350.1:87332-95269 GCF_000183805.2 Loa loa | reverse complement strand
ATATATATATAATAATAATAATAATAATAATAATAATAATAATAATAATAATAATAATAATAATAATAATAATAATAATAATAATAATAATAATAATAATAATAATAATAATAATATAATAATAATAATATAATATAATAATAATAATAATAATAATAATAATAATAATAATAATAATAATAATAATAATAATAATAATAACTAGTAATATTGAAGAAATTATGTGAATAAATTTTATAAACTCTCAGATATTTGACTTATTTTAATATTTTTCTTTGTTGAAAATGATAGGAAAATAACAAAACAAGCAATTATTTTACGACTTATTCTTCTTGCAGTATGGAAATGATATAATTAATGGGTGTTATTTCGTGAAACATTTTCAATTAATCTTTTCATTCTATATAATTTTTAATCAAAATCTTGAAATAAAAATGCAGACAGAACATTAGTATTGCCTGCGGTTCATTATAATGATTACATTATAGTGATATGGTCAGTATCGCTAATGGCTTGGTGGTTAGGAATAATAGTGATGATGATAGGAAATGACTACATACATGATATGATAATGACAATCATAATAGTCATGATAACCACAAATGATGCTTATAATAGCTGTGGTTTTATGATATGATATAGAAGTCAGGATTTTAGTAATTATAAAAGTGATAACATCAGTATGAAGGGTACTTATCTGCAACGAAACAATGGATTATTGATAATTCTAATTATAAGGAACGATATATCATTTAATACAAAATACATCGATATATCTATCAATTCAATTTAATTTGTCAAGTTAACTTAATTAATAAAATACAGTAAATGGACTAATAGTAAATGTAAAAAGAAAATTAAAATAGGCACAAAAATTGAAATTATGTTAATAAGATGATAACAAAATTGATTGATATAAATAACTGTGATATCTGATGCCCTCAAAAAAAAAAAAGAAAAAAACAAAAAAAGTAAACCATCAAATGGAAAGTATACTAAAATATTTTGATTGGATTAGACAATCTCTATTTAGGTCAAACATCAATGGTCATAATTTTTTTTTGCAACCATATTTAAAACGAAATAAAAAAAAGGAAAAAATTGATATTTCATTGATAAGATAACAAAAATTGTTGATAAAAGTTAACTCATTTCATTTATTTCATCTAGATACTTTATTTGTTTGTCCATTACTCTATTTATTTGATTCATAAATTTTTAATTTTACTAATTTTATCATTTAAGTTTTCTTTTCATTAAGAAAGTTAATGAACAAATGAATTTGAAAATAATCATTTCCATCAAATTCTACTTAATTAATTATTTTTCCAATAAAAAATATTGATATATTCTTCTTTTTCTTTTTTCCTTGAAATAAAACAAAACTATAAGGCATTGGATGTATTTGTAAGAGAAGTAGTAAATTTGGAATACATTTCATTTGCATTTTTATTAAATATCGGACGCTAATTACTCATACTTCAACTAATTTAATTAGCGGGAATGATTAGAGTTAGGTGAAATGTTATATACAATTTTAGATTTTGATTTACATTTTCAAATGGATCATTCGTTTTGTCACGTCCAATCATAATTTTTACAACCATTATATGATCGATGGTCTTTTGTTGAAGATGGTATTGTTATGATTGGTTTTATAAGTGAAATTGTCACCAAACAATGTGACTCTTTTACTAATCGAATGATGATAACGTTAATTTTCATGCTAATTCACATTTCGATATGCAAATTATTCATCCTCTTTGTGGCAATCGCTACGGTCTCTTTCCACTTATTCTACACAGTTAAGTTAAATTAATTTTCAAGCTTAAGGATTTCTACATTGAAAAATTTAGTCAATTTGACGTTTTACATGTAAAATACAGTCCGCTCCTCACAGATTTTACACGGAAAAATTTAATAATAATTTCAATAATAATAATTTCATAATAATAATTTAATAATAATAATTTCACGTTCCTTACAGATTTTACAGTGAAATCAAACCAATTATCATGCTTTTCACGGACTTTCTACACAAGAAAATTTGACCGATTTCACGTTTCTTACGGGCTCTACACGTAAAATCCAGTCAATTTTCACGTTTTTTACAAATTTTACGCATAGTTGTTTGATTTCCCATGAAAGAAGAAAGAGGAAAAGGTTTGATAGGAGAGATTTTACCGCCCAATCATAAAAGTCATTTGGGAGAAATTCATTTATGCGCACTTTCATTCATTTACCTCCTAATAATTACTTCTTTTTTGCTCAAATAAAGATGAATTTGTGACTTTGGGAATAGAATAGAATAAATGATGGTAGAATAATTTCATTCTTCATAGGAAATGTTAAAATTAAATTAAAGAAAAATAAAGAGAATTATAAAATTTAACAAAAAGAAAGAAAATGGACCAAACAAATTTTTTAGTTTTTGAAAAAATTTAAATTGTTAAATTTAAAGTTTTTTTTTGATTTTCATTTTAATAGTTTCGATTTCAATAAAACAAGTATTTAATTTCTGATTTAAATAAAATAATTGAAGAGGAAAAAAATCGAACAAATAGAAATAATCAAGTGAAACAGTTTGTTCCAATAAAAGCAATTCTTATTTTATAGCATTTCTTTTCTTTCTTTCTCTCTCTCTCTCTTTATTTTTCCCCCGCCTTTACTCATCTTCAATCTTTCTTTTTTTTTCTCCCCGCATTTCCATGATTCATGATGGCAACAATCCACCAAAATATGGGTCATATGTTATAATGGATATCATCAAGGGTGAATAAAAAAAGAAAAAATTGCGCTTCTGTTTATGAAGGATTAGAAAAGAAGAAAGTAAGAAATTTGAATTCAACCGTTCAATTATATAATTTACAAAGGTCATTGAAACATAAAGGTTATAGGTCACGATGGTTATTATTGAAAAACAAAAATTATTCCTCTGTCTATTGAGGAATAACAATGTGATATATTTTAATTTGATTATTTAATTACATTATTTACAAAGGACATGTATTATAAGGTTATAGGTCAAGGTGGATAACATTGAAAAACGAAAATTACTCCTTCACCTGTGAATGTTTGAAAAGTAACAATTTTATATATTTCAATTCGATTATTCAATTACGTAGTTTACAAAGGTAATTGAATTATAGCATTATAGGTGACAATGGATATCATTTCTGAAAAACAAATGTATGAATGATTAAAAAGTAAGAAAATGACACATTCGATAATTGCTAAAAAAAGGTGTTATTATTGAAGCGATATTATCGATTGTAATTTTAAGCCATTTATTGATTAATTTTTGAAATTTGAATTAATTACAATAATGATAAACGTCTTATGAAAGAAAATAATGTGAAAAAAAGCAAAAAACAACTATTCCATTGAATTCCTCTGAAAAATTTCAAATTTTCAAAAGATTGTAATAAATTTAATAATATTTTGAAAATTTATTTGGATGCATAAAATACATTTATTTCTATTTTTTTCACTTAAAATTATGTTTAACAAATGGTAAAAGTGAAAAGCTTTCGTTTTCGTTTTTTTTTTTCAAAATCCATAAATTTCATTTCAATATTCGACCTGCTTAAAATTATATTTAACAAATGACAAAAGTAAAAAAGTTTTTCTTTCCTTTTTTCAAAATCCATGAATTTCATTTCAATATTTAGCCGAATACATTCATTACAATTTCGTTTTATTTCTTCATAATACCGACGGAATATTTGAAGTGAATGAAAGATTAAATTGTCACTTTTAAGCATATGACACAAATTTGCGCATCGAATTGAAAAGAAATTTTTTTTATTGATTAGAAATAGCTTCTTTTTTTTTAAACGACAGTGTTGAATTGGATTTTTTAATCTCTTCAAGTTTCATGAATAATTAAGTAATTTTAAAATTCTCCATATAATTTTTCTTTTGTTTTTTTGAAATATGAGAACTTAAGGAGTTGCTGAAAATTTGATGAGCTTAATTAGTTTGATTTAAAAAGAAAAAAGGAAATAAATAAAAAGGACGACAATGATTATACAATACGGAAGAGCATAATGATTTCGAATTCAATCCAATGTTTAATTTTTTGGTAAAAATTCTAAAAAAAATGAAATTGACATTTAATTGCAAACTTTTTAATGGTATGATGGAAACGGATGACAATCATATTTACAAATAGTAAAAACAAAAGAATTTAAGCAATTTATTTTTGTTTGAAATACTTTATGAAATTATTTTATCAATGATAATGGAAAATGGAAATTTTTTAAATGAAATAAATCTTTTTTTAAAAAATGTTTTTTAAAAAATTTTAAAATGAAGAGATTAGAAAAATATCGCCAAGCAAACAGCTCAATTCTGGGAGTCATTCTTCTCGTATTACTCCGGATATTTTCTAAAAAGTTGTGTACTTTGCAGTATTTCGAATAATCCGAATAATTAATTTCTATGGAGGTTATAAAATTCCGAAATCATTTCCAACAATTGTAATCTTCTGGCAATTTCGGATGATTAATTCTTATAGAGCTTATCAAATTTCGAATAATTTCTAATAACTATAATTTTCTGATGTTTCGGGTAAGTAATTTTTATAGAGCTTGGAATATTTAGAATAATTTCTAAAAACTACAATTTACCCTTCCAATTTCGGTGACAATTTTTATAAAACTTGTAATATTTCGAATATTTTTCTTGTTTTTTAATAATAAAGGGATTATAGTTGTTCAACTATAATCCCTTTATTAATAATTCCGGAGGTAAATTTTAATAGATTGCAAATGTTGCTGTATTCCGGATTGCCATTACACACCATAAATAATTGTGAAGAAGATAAGAAGAGAGGAAATGAGAAAGAATGAAGAGCTTCATCATTTTGCTAATCTTATTACAACCTCAATTGAACATTTGTATCTTATATATGTAGCTAAAATGCTAACCAAATGATTAATAAAACTATTCGTGTGTTAATCTTTAATCTTTGATAAAATTATCATCGAATTAATCTTTGATCTTTTCGTTTCATCTCAGTGATATCTTTTTCTTTTTTTTTGTTCTTAAACTTTTTCGAAACATTTCATTTCTTTTTACTTTCTTTCTAAAATTTTTAAAATTTGCTTTTGGTTTTTTTAATTTTTTTTTGGCTTTCCTTCTTTCTCAAAATAATTTATACTTTTTTAATTTTTCCTTTTTCTTCTTTCTCTTTTTATCTTTTTGAAATTTATTGAAATTTGGATTTGCTTTTTTTTCCTCTCTTCTCCTCAAAATACTTTCCACTTTTAAAACAAAAAAAATTTTTTTTTCGTAAGAGTTAAGCTTTCAGGAAAAAATAATTAAATTTTTGAATAGAAACATTCATAGATTAAACAAAAAATAATTAAATAAATTCTTTCCTATCCTCTAATAACGGAGTGAAATCGACTAGACAATCATAATTTTACTGTTGCTACAATGAATGAAAAATTATCAAAATATAAAAATTAGCAATTTTATTAAATAAAAAATAAAAACTTTTTTTTCTTTTTTTTGTTGCTGAATTGGCAATATTTTTAGGAAAATGGAAGTAAACGGGAAAAATGAATGAAAAATTAAAACATAAGGTTAATCAAAAAGAAAAAACAAAACTGATTAAAATAATTTGAAACTGGAAATTTTAATGAAATAACAGGGGAAAAAGGAATGAAATTGGTAAAATAAATTGAAGCCACTTTTAATTGATTATTTTCGACAATTTTAAAAGTTTTAAAAATATTCCTCCCAAAAACAGTTTTTCATTTTTATTTTTAAAAAACGAAATAAAGAAATAAGAAAAGCATTTAGTGTGAAAAGCAATTTTGTAAAAAAAAAAGAAAATGCTTGCTACCATGACAATAAAGATGATTACAGATTTTAAGTAAACGATTATGTAATTTTCAATATTTATCCTTTCATATTGATTAAATGTAAAAAATGTTGAAAATATTGAGGCGAAATAAAAGACGAAAAATGTTTCAAATAGGTATTAATTAATAATTTTTTTTAGATATAAAATTCTTAACAAATTATTTGATTTAAAGAAAAAAAAGAGGAAAGTTTTTTTTTCTTTAAATTAGAATTGAAATCATGTAATAGTAGAGTTAAGCGTTAACTTCATCAGTAATCAATTAATATTAGTGCTGTATTAATAGCAATAATAGTGATACATAAGTGATAGTGACAATAATTGGCTAATATTAATTAATTATTCAATTGTTTGGTTGAAATCGTTCCACTGAATTTGTATATTTTTGCTCGCAACTAAAAATAAATTTTTTATAACTAATATAAAATTACAATTATTATTCTGGAAAAAAGTGACCAGAAAACAAAATAAAACGATGGCGAAAAAATAGGTGATGGCATCATTAATTAGCTAATACTAATTAACCAATTATCAGACTGAAATTTTTGTACTGAATTTGTATATTTTTGCTTGCAACTAGAAATGAATTTTTGTACTAATATAAATTAAAATTATTTTTAAAAAAGTGATTAGAAGCGAAATAAAAGAATGAAAATATAAATAAATTGTATTAATAAAAAGGAAAAAATTAGGTCGAAAAATTAACGCTAAATTTAAAAAAATTTGACTTCATTTATTCTTAACTCAAAAGTTTAATCCATTTCTAATTATTCACATTTTTATGTATTCAAGTACAAAAAAAAACAACTTAGCAATAAAGAAATGGATGAAATTTGAAAAGAATATTTGAAAATACTCTATATATACTTATATATATAAATTACTCTTTGTTTTTTGGCTAATTTTTCATTTTTCTTCAAATTTATCAATAAGCCTACTTTTCCAATTTTTTTTTCAAAAAGGACAAGAAAAAAGTTTGCTGCAAAGTTTTTTCTTTTTAAAAGGCATTTATCATTGATAAAATAAGCCAAGAAAAACAAAAAAAAGACAAAAATCAAAAAAAAGCAAAAAGAAAGCAAAGAAAAGCTCATCAAATTTGTTAGTACATATGTATATATGGAAATACTACTTGACAGCAAAGTTGCCCGAAGCACTTGAGAGCCAAATTGCCTATAGCACTTGGCAGCCAAGTTATCTTCATTCATAAAATATTGGCCAAATTTAACATTTGGTATTTGCATTCTTTAATATAGCATTTTTGTTGTTTTAAATGGAAAAAAAGCACAGAATAGTTCTTAAAAAGTAGAAAAAGAGAGAAAAAAAATTCCAAAATTACAATTTTGATGGAAGTTTTAGTTTTTCTATTTTTTTAAATTTTGATATAAAGTATGAGAAAAAGAAACTTTCTTCTCTTATCTGCCTTTTTTTACTTTCCACAAAAAAAGAGAAGTAGAAAGAAATCTCGGGAGTAGACAAGTCGCTTTTTCTGAAAAATTACGAACTTTCATTTTGTTTAATTATGAAAAAAATGGTGTTAATTAAAAATTTCGTTTTTTTTTGAATAAATAAAATCTGCGAATAAATTACAGCTATTTGCGATTTTTTGACTTTTTAATTTTTAATAACAAGAAATTTTTAATAAAAATTGAAAAAAGAAAAGAATGAACGAAAATTTGGAAAACATTAATTTTCTCGCATTGCTGTTAAAAGTTAGTTAGTCGAGACTAAAATAAAAGATTGCCACCAATTTTCGTGGATTACAAAAATTCGAGTAAACTGCCAAATGATTAATTAGCTCGAAAATAGCATTACTTTTCTTCTCAAAAAAAAAAAGAAATTCATTATTTTGAAAAAGAAGATAAAAATGAAACAATACATTAGGATCGTGAAAGGAAGCAAGAGATATTACGACAATAACAATAATAACAACAATAATAATAATTACAATAATAATAATAATAATAATAATAATAATAATAATAATAATAATAATAATAATAATAATAATAATAATAGTAATAATAATAATAGTAATAATAATAATAATAAGTAATAATAATAATAA
>NW_018108350.1:83446-86940 GCF_000183805.2 Loa loa | reverse complement strand
TAATAATAATAATAATAATAATAATAATAATAATAATAATAATAATAATAATAATAATAATAATAATAATAATAATAATAATAATAATAATATATAATAATAATAATAATAATAATAATAATAATAATAATAATAATAATAATAATAATGACAATAATAATAATAATAATAATAATAATAATAACAATAATAATAATAATAATATTAACAATAATAATAATATTAATGATAATAATAATAATAATAATAATAGTAATAAGAATACATGTGGAAACTGATGGACAAATTTAAAATCCGAAAAATTTCAATTCTTCAATTCCATGCTTTAAATATACTTTAATTTAGAAAATATATATTTCGTATTGTTGGAATGAAAATCAATTTATGAATGAATTTACAAAATGTAATAACATTTTTGTTAACACAGCTGAATGCATGTCACTGTTATTTCAAACCGATAATGTAAATAAACATTCAACACTTTTTAAAATTATCAATTTTTATTTCAAAGAGTTTTTCCATTTATCTGGATTTGTTTCCTTATTTAACTTTAATTTTGTCAATACTTATTCATCAAAATGTACCGAATTATTCAGTTCCTTTAAATTATTTTTAAACTAATTTATATATTGGACAGAAATTTATTTTCACCAATGTTTCGATAAAATATTTTTTAACCGTTAATGTAATTTTCATATTGTTAGGATGAAATTTTTCTTTGCCATTAATAAAATTTGTTATTATTATTATTATTGTCATTATTGTCAATATTACCATTATTAACATTATTATCACTTTCAACATTATTGTGATGATTATTTTTGTAAGTAAACATTATTGTTGCTATCATTATCAACGTTATTAGCAATACTACTATTATTACCATTATCGCTATTAATATCAACACTATTCGTGTTTGCATTAGATTTTTTTAAATTTTAGAAATTAAAAAAAAGACGAAGAACGAAACTAACTGAAATCTCGTCGCTTAAATCGTCGAAGAGTTGAAAATGATTGTTTCAAATTCAAAGTTGGAACACTATCAGTGCGCAAATATTCTAGCATTGATTTACCCATAGAATTTTCGGTATATGTTGGATAACTTCTTACAGTACTACGTGAATCCATTTTTCGTCGACCTTTAAATATGAAAGGTTATTGTTCATTTTAATTAATCCTGTAACAATTTGTTCATTAAAATGTAACACTAATTAATTAAAATAGTTGCTTATTGCAATTTTTATACCAAAATTACGAACCATTTTTAGAACAAGTTAATGACTGGGATGGTGTTACAGTTGCATCAGCTTGATAATATTTCCAAAATGGTCGAAATCCACCATCTAATCGAAATCGGCGCAAATGTTTACTCATATGTTCTGCTTTCTGAGATACCAATCAATAATTTAAACAAAAACTTTAAATTCAAGTTTGGAAATGATACTTTTGAATCTAAACAAATCGGTGTTATCACTCTTAATTGAAATATAGTGTTAATTAGGTTATTACCCATAATTAACAGTTAACCATAATTAACAAAAGGCATGTTTAAAGTGCTATTCATTTTGAAATATAAATATTCCTTTAACATTAGTCCTATAAATTATTGTAAAAGCTGAGGAAAAAAATCTCCAACTATCAAATGATTGAAATGAAAAAAAAGAAATGAGTAAAAGGAGGAAAAATAAGTTTCATTTTTTCTTTCGTGTTAAATTACAATTTATTAATTTAAAATTTTAAAAATTGAACGATTATACCTTTTCACAACGGAAACAAATTGGACATTTTTCATCAATTCGTCCAATGCAATAATCCGGTAAATCCGATAAAAAAATCGGTGATAAACTGTTATGCGGCATGGAATTACAATATTATTAATTTCTGAAATTATTAAAAAACAATTTATTCATTCAATCATTTATTTCCTTTTTACTTTTCTCGTTTTGTCCCTTTTTTCTTTCGTATTAATTCAGGAAAATTGAATAACGCGTTTAGTAATGAAATAGAAGAGAAATTAAAAAAAGAAAAGAAAATTTACAAAATAAATAAAAATTAAAAATTTGCAAACAAAATTGATTTTAATTTTCTTTTTTCTTCATTTTTAATATTGAAATGCACGAAATAGTTCTTTTTTTTCGAAGAAAAATCCCGAAGATAAAGATTTTTTTGAAAATTTTGAAATAAATGTAACGAATGGTTTTGTCTTAACTTTTGACCCATTTTTTTTTTTCGAAAAAATGACACAAAAAGAAATTTATCAAATCATTTTTATTTTTGATGACCGTGACATTATCAATGATTTTTGTAAAGTATTTGAGCGATGAATGTCAAAAAAAGAAAAAAAAATTTATTTGGAATTCCAATTTGTAAATTTTACATTAAAATTTAAAGCTTTATAAGTTGAGTGAATTGTTGTTCTAAAATATGAAATTAAATTATGCATGTAAGTAAATATTACAACCATCCTTTGCCTCTTCCCTTTTTTCCTGTCCTTTTATTACGAATATAAAAAGACAAATGTCTAAAGCTTTGTTTAATTATTCCTTTAGCCCGTTTTATTTTTGATTTAAATAATTTAAATTATCCGAAATTTATTTCAGGATTTTTGCGAAATATGGATCCTTTATAAGAAACGTATCTGACTGAATAGGGAACTAGCACTAATTATAATAATTAGTGCAAGATAGAAGCTGGGAAAGCGTTAAATTTAATGCCTAAAAAACAACTTATTGAATTTTAAGCCTAAATTATTTACATTTTTTAATTAGACTTTTAAGATTTGACCATTTACAGATATACCCATTATTTCTACAAATATTGCTTATCTCTGATTTAGAATTATAACTTCAGTTTCATTCATTTGAAACTGACCCATACTGGTTGATTACTTTTGACTATATAATGAAACATTGCAATGACAAATAAAATTTAGAAAAAAGAGATTCAATTGTAAATTTCCAAGCATTTAGTGACAAAAAAAGCAGATGAACATTAAATGAGAGCAATTATTATTTTGTCTTTTACTATTTTTTTTTGCTTTGACTTTTTTGTTTTTTCTTTTTTTTTCTTTTGATGGATTTATATGTCACTGGATAGCATAATATGGGAAATATCGAGAAAAATCCCCGAGGATATTTGTAAAAGATAGAAAAATAAAAATAAGAAATAGCTTCAGATAATTTTACATGGGATAAGTGCAGCATAAAACTCCAATGTCGAGAAATGAAAAAGAAAAAAGTTAAAAGCTCAGATAATGCAATTGTGATAATTGAAAAATGCATTTGACATTTCTCGGAAGTATTCATTCAATATTACCATTTAAAGCCATCTGGGGTATTTCTACATAAGTCCAAATAATCCTCGAAATCCTAACAATATTCATAATAATAATAACAATAATAAAAATAATAATAACGATAATAATAACAATAACAGTAATAATAGCAATAATAACAATAATAATAATAATAATATAATAATATTAATAATAATAA
>NW_018108350.1:81128-83124 GCF_000183805.2 Loa loa | reverse complement strand
AATAATAATAATAATAATAATAATAATAATAATAATAATAATAATAATAATAATAATAATAATAACAATAATAACTAATAATAATAATAATATTAATAATAATAATAATAATAATAATAATAATAACAGTAATAATAATAATAATAATAGTAATAATAATAATAATAATAATAATAGCAATAATAATGATAATAATAATAATAATGATAATAATAATACTAATAATAATAATAATAATAATAATAATAAAAACAATAATATCAATAATAATTGCGATAGTAGTAACAGTAATAATAACAATAGTAATTGCGATAGTGGTGACAGTAATAATAATTGGTAGTATTGGTAACACAAGCAGTGCTAATATTATCGGTTTGGTAAATTAAAATAATTACAAACACCAAGGAAAAAAGTTGATAATGAAACTTTGAATGATATTGATAACGATATTGCGAATAATAACAATAATGAAAGTGGTAATTATAATCATAATTGTTATTGGCAATACATTAATGTTGAAAATTCGACGGAACAACCAAAAAGCAAACAAATGATGATCCCTTAATTGCTAATTTATAAAAAAAAAAAAAACTCAAAAATTTTTACTCAAATCATTTCTATGACAGAGCTGGAAATGAAAAATTGATTGTGACGCAAAATTTCGAAACGCACGAGAAAAACTTCAGCAATGAAAAAATTTGTGTTCAAAAAAAACAGGAAGTGAATTACTTCAAATTCGGTTATTTAATAATTAAATAATTACGTCAAAAATTACTTTGTTGTTGAAACATTTCAACCGAAAATGCATCCGAATTAGTAATAATTTGTCGCCTTTCACAAATTTTATTTTTCAAAAAATCGCAAAAAAATTTAGGCAAAAAATCATGTTATCCAATTGATGAAATTACAATGTGAATTTTAAAATTTTACATTTTTCTCTATTTGGGTGATTTAACATTTTTTTTTAACGAATCTAACTTCCCCTTTTTCAACTTAATGAATAGTTTTTGCTAATTCCTTCTAAAACATTCTATTTCCAATTTAACATTTCAATTAATCATTTTAAATGAATGATTAGGTGTTGTCACTTCATCAACCATCTTATCAGTCAGTAACATTATGTGTTCATTTACAAATGAGTTGATCAATTTACGCAAGACAAAACAAGTTTTCTGTTATATAAAAAGGAAAATAATTAATTTGAATTAATAAAATTAGCACGTATTTCATAATTTTCTCGCACAAACAAAATGACGTATTGTGTAGCCAATAATTATTTATATATGTGAGTAAATAAATAAACAAGTAAATAATAGGTAGATAAGTAAGTAAATATGTACGTGGGTAAGTAAAAAAGTAGGTAAATAAGTAAATAAGCAGCAAATTTATTGTTCTACAAAATGTATGTATTTGCGTATAAAAAAATCAACAAAATGACATAAATTAAATGGCCAAAAAAAAAGAAAATAAATAAATTTTAATGGAAATTGATAAAAAAATATTAAAATAATTGGAGGAGGAACAAATCTATTGATCAAGAAAAATAATAGCAGCAGAAAGACAATTATTATTATCGTTATCGTTATTTATTATTCCTATTATTATTATCAGTGATAAATATATTGATATAATGATATAAATTAATTTAACAAAACGAAAAAAGAATAAGAGCAGTTTAATGGTAAATGGTAAAATACGAGGAGTGATAAGATTTAATCATTAGGAGAAATGATAATAAAAGAAGGCGTGAATGTAATTTTGTGTTTAAGAAAAAAAATGATTGTTGATTAAGAAAAAATATTGATTATTATTATCATTATCACTATTATTGTTGATATTGTTATTGTTACTATTATTATGAATATTATTGTTATTATTATTATTATTGTTGTTATTATTACTATTATTATTATTATTATTATTATTATTATTATTATTATTATTATTATTATTATTATTATTATTATTATTATTATTATTATTATTATTATTATTA